>NW_027194254.1:0-62162 GCF_032444005.1 Ranitomeya imitator
TTCATTTGTGCATCAGTCCACTCCTTATTGCTGCCTGCCATACCTGGCTGAGATTACTGCAGGCAGGGAGATAGTAGCTGCCTGCCATACCTGGCTGAGATTACTGCAGGCAGGGAGATAGTAATTGTAGGACATTCCCTGTTTTTTTTTTTTTTTTTTTTTTGGTGGGAGATTAAGATTGGCAATTTGGCATTTCTGCTAGAGTGCCATCCCTGTGTGTGCCATCTCTCTCACATAGTGGGCCATAGAAAGCCTTTTCATTTTTCTGTATTTTTTTTTGTGGGGTGTATAAATTCTCCCTGATAAAAATACAGTGGGAGATTAATATTGGCCTTTGGGCTTGTGTGCCAGTCCTGAGTGTGCCATCTCTCTCACAAATAGTGGGCCATAGAAAGCCTATTTTATTTTTTTTGGGGTTTTATAAATTCTCCCTGAAAAAAAGGGAGATTAATATTGGCCTCTGGGCTTGTGTGCCAGTCCTGAGCGTGCCATCTGTGCCAGCCCTGAGCGTACCATCTCTCTCACAAATAGTGGGCCATAGAAAGCCTATTTATTTTTTTTTTTGGTTTTATAAATTCTCCCTGAAAAAAAGGGAGATTAATATTGGCCTCTGGGCTTGTGTGCCAGTCCTGAGCGTGCCATCTGTGCCAGCCCTGAGCGTGCCATCTCTCTCACAAATAGTGGGCCATAGAAAGCCTATTTAATTTTTTTTTTTGTTTTATAAATTTTCCCTGAAAAAAGGGAGATTAATATTGGCCTCTGGGCTTGTGTGCCAGTTGTGAGCGTGCCATCTGTGCCAGTCCTGAGCGTGCCATCTCTCTCACAAATAGTGGGCCATAGAAAGCCTATTTAAATTTTTTTTTGGTTTTATAAATTCTCCCAGAAAAAAAGGGAGATTAATATTGGCCTCTGGGCTTCTGTGCCAGTCCTGAGCGTGCCATCTGTGCCAGTCCTGAGCGTCCCATCTCTCTCACAAATAGTGGGCCATAGAAAGCCTATTTTATTTTTTTTGGGGGTTTTATAATTTCTCCCTGAAAAAAAGGGAGATTAATATTGGCCTCTGGGCTTGTGTGCCAGTCCTGAGCGTGCCATCTGTGCCAGCCCTGAGCGTGCCATCTCTCTCACAAATAGTGGGCCATAGAAAGCCTATTTATTTTTTTTTTTGGTTTTATAAATTCTCCCTGAAAAAAAGGGAGATTAATATTGGCCTCTGGGCTTGTGTGCCAGTCCTGAGCGTGCCATCTGTGCCAGCCCTGAGCGTGCCATCTCTCTCACAAATAGTGGGCCATAGAAAGCCTATTTAATTTTTTTTTTTGTTTTATAAATTTTCCCTGAAAAAAGGGAGATTAATATTGGCCTCTGGGCTTGTGTGCCAGTTGTGAGCGTGCCATCTGTGCCAGTCCTGAGCGTGCCATCTCTCTCACAAATAGTGGGCCATAGAAAGCCTATTTAAATTTTTTTTTGGTTTTATAAATTCTCCCAGAAAAAAAGGGAGATTAATATTGGCCTCTGGGCTTCTGTGCCAGTCCTGAGCGTGCCATCTGTGCCAGTCCTGAGCGTCCCATCTCTCTCACAAATAGTGGGCCATAGAAAGCCTATTTTATTTTTTTTGGGGGTTTTATAATTTCTCCCTGAAAAAAAGGGAGATTAATATTGGCCTCTGGGCTTGTGTGCCAGTCCTGAGCGTGCCATCTGTGCCAGCCCTGAGCGTGCCATCTCTCTCACAAATAGTGGGCCATAGAAAGCCTATTTATTTTTTTTTTTTGTTTTATAAATTTTCCCTGAAAAAAGGGAGATTAATATTGGCCTCTGGGCTTGTGTGCCAGTTGTGAGCGTGCCATCTGTGCCAGTCCTGAGCGTGCCATCTCTCTCACAAATAGTGGGCCATAGAAAGCCTATTTAAATATTTTTTTGGTTTTATAAATTCTCCCAGAAAAAAAGGGAGATTAATATTGGCCTCTGGGCTTCTGTGCCAGTCCTGAGCGTGCCATCTGTGCCAGTCCTGAGCGTCCCATCTCTCTCACAAATAGTGGGCCATAGAAAGCCTATTTTATTTTTTTTTTGGGTTTTAGAAATTCTCCCTGGAAAAAAAAAGGGAGATTAATATTGCCCTTTGGGCTTGTGTGCCAGTACTAAGCGTTCCATCTCTCTCTCTCTCTCTCTCTCAGTCAGTGGGCCATAGAACGCCTATTTTTGGTTTTATTTGTTTTATAAATTCTCCCTGAAAAAATCATTTTATTTTATTTGGTTTCTAAATTCTTCCTGATAAAATCTTTTTTTTTTTATTATTTTTTTTTCTAAAGTCTCCCTGAAAAAAAAAAAAAAAAACAGTGGGAGATTAATATTGGCCTTTCTGCTTGTGTGCCAGTCTTGACTCCTGGGTGTGCCATCTCTCTCTCTCTCTCTCTCTCTCTCTCTCCAATTGTGGTCCATAGAAAGCCTATATTTTTTTTCCTTGATTTGGGTTCTAAAATCTACCAGAGAAAATAACTACATCAATCATTGGTAGAAAAATATTGGCCTCTGGGTTTGTGTGCCACTCCTGACTCCTGTGTGCGTCATCTCTCAGTCAGTGGGCCATAGAACGCCTATTTTTGTTTTTATTTGTTTTATAAATTCTCCCTGAAAAAATCATTTTATTTTATTTGGTTTCTAAATTCTTCCTGATAAAATCATATTTTTTTTATTATTTTTTTTTCTAAAGTCTCCCTGAAAAAAAAAAAAAAAAACAGTGGGAGATTAATATTGGCCTTTCTGCTTGTGTGCCAGTCTTGACTCCTGGGTGCGTCATCTCTCAGTCAGTGGGCCATAGAACGCCTATTTTTGGTTTTATTTGTTTTCTAAATTCTCCCTGAAAAAATCATTTTATTTTATTTGGTTTCTAAATTCTTCCTGATAAAATCACATTTTTTTTATTATTTTTTTTTCTAAAGTCTCCCTGAAAAAGAAAAAAAAACACAGTGGGAGATTAATATTGGCCTTTCTGCTTGTGTGCCAGTCTTGACTCCTGGGTGCGTCATCTCTCAGTCAGTGGGCCATAGAACGCCTATTTTTGGTTTTATTTGTTTTCTAAATTCTCCCTGAAAAAATCATTTTATTTTATTTGGTTTCTAAATTCTTCCTGATAAAATCACATTTTTTTTATTATTTTTTTTTCTAAAGTCTCCCTGAAAAAAAAAAAAAAAACAGTGGGAGATTAATATTGGCCTTTCTGCTTGTGTGCCAGTCTTGACTCCTGGGTGCGTCATCTCTCAGTCAGTGGGCCATAGAACGCCTATTTTTGGTTTTATTTGTTTTATAAATTCTCCCTGAAAAAATCATTTTATTTTATTTGGTTTCTAAATTCTTCCTGATAAAATCACATTTTTTTTATTATTTTTTTTTCTAAAGTCTCCCTGAAAAAAAAAAAAAAAAAAAAAACAGTGGGAGATTAATATTGGCCTTTCTGCTTGTGTGCCAGTCTTGACTCCTGGGTGTGCCATCTCTCTCTCTCTCTCTCTCTCTCTCTCTCTCCAATTGTGGTCCATAGAAAGCCTACATTTTTTTTCCTTGATTTGGGTTCCAAAATCTACCAGAGAAAATAACTCCATCAATCATTGGTAGAAAAATATTGGCCTCTGGGCTTGTGTGCCACTCCTGATTCCTGTGTGCGTCATCTCTCACTCAGTGGCCCATAGAAAGCATATAGTTTGTTACATTTGTTTTCTAAATTCTCCCTGCAAAAATCTTTTTTTTTTTTTTGGGGGGGTTTCTAAAGTGTTCCTGAAAAAAAAAAAAATAAAAAAAAAATAATAGTGTGACATTAATATTAACATTTGTGCTTCAGTGACAGTCCTGCGTGTGGGGCATCTCTCTAATTTGCAGCCACCAAAAAAAGAGTGTGTAACATTGGGCCTGATTTTCGCTGTGGTCTCACCAACCTGTAAAGGGGTAGCTAAATCATACTGAAGTTATAGCTCACCGTGTAAGTTGTGTGACTACAACAAATAACGTTAGTTTGGTTACGTTTTTAAAACAATGAGGAAGTCTAGTGGAAGAGGTCGTGGCCGGGGGCGTTCATTGTCAGCTGGTAATGAGGGTAGTGGTAGTGGTGGAGCATCAGGTGGTCGTGGGGGAAAAAATATTGCACCTAAGTCTGGAGCTGTGGAGCCAGGTTCGTCGTCCGGCTACACAAGGCCTCGAACGCTCCCTTTTCTGGGATTAGGAAAACCGCTTTTAAAGCCGGAGCAGCAAGAGCAAGTTTTGGCTTATCTTGCTGACTCAGCCTCTAGCTCTTTTGCCTCATCTCGTGAAACTGGTAAAAGTAAAAGCAGCGCGTCGTTAGTGGATGTTCACGGTCAGGGACAAGTCACTTCCTTGTCCTCTTCAGCAAAAACAACAACAGAGAAGAATGCAGCAGGCGACACAACGGGTTACTCCATGGAGCTCTTTACACATACCGTCCCTGGCTTAGAAAGTGAAGCAGTTAACAGTCCATGCCCATTACAAATTGAATCTGACATGGAGTGCACTGACGCACAGCCACAGCCAGACTACTATGCTGGTCCTTTGACTCAGACCACAACATTGCCCTCGCAGGGTGCTGATCAAGAATCAGACCCTGATGAGACTATGTTGCCCCATCACGAACGCTATACCACCGAACGACACGGTGACACAGACGAAGTTGCGCAGGAGGTACAAGAAGAGTTATTAGATGACCCAGTTCTTGACCCCGATTGGCAGCCATTGGGGGAACAGGGTGCAGGCGGCAGCAGTTCTGAAGCAGAGGAGGAGGAGGGGCCGCAGCAGTCATCAACATCGCCACAGGTTCCATCTGCCGGGCCCGTATCTTGCCCAAAACGCGTGGCAAAGCCAAAACCTGGTGGAGGACAGCGTGGCCATCCGGTTAAAGCTCAGTCTGCAATGCCTGAAAAGGTATCCGATGCTAGAAAGAGTGCAGTCTGGCATTTTTTTAAACAACATCCAATTGATCAGCGCAAAGTCATCTGTCAAAAATGTTCTACTTCCTTAAGCAGAGGTCAGAATCTGAAAAGTCTCAATACTAGTTGCATGCATAGACATTTAACCACCATGCATTTGAAAGCTTGGACTAACTACCAAACGTCCCTTAAGGTTGTTGCACCCTCGGCCAATGAAGCTAGTCATCAACGCAACATCCCTTCCGGCAGTGTAGGACCACCATTTAGCGCACCACCTGCTGTATCTGTGCAGGTATCTTTGCCAGGCCAAAGCAGTCAGGGTCAGGGAATCACCAGTTTCGTAGTAGGAAACACTGCATCTAGGGCACCGGCGGCAACAATACCATCTCCCACCGTCTCTCAGTCTGCCATGTCCACCGGCACCCCCGCTAGTTCCACGATCTCCAGCTCTCCAGTCCAGCTCACCCTACATGAGACTATGGTTAGAAAAAGGAAATACTTAGCCTCGCATCCGCGTACACAGGGTTTGAACGCCCACATAGCTAGACTAATCTCGTTAGAGATGATGCCCTACCGGTTAGTTGAAAGCGAAGCTTTCAAAGACCTGATGGACTACGCTGTACCACGCTACGAGCTACCCAGTCGACACTTTTTTTCCAGAAAAGCCATCCCAGCCCTCCACCAGCATGTTAAAGAGCGCATCGTCCATGCACTCAGGCAATCTGTGAGCACAAAGGTGCACCTGACAACAGATGCATGGACCAGTAGGCATGGCCAGGGACGTTACGTGTCCATCACGGCACACTGGGTAAATGTGGTGGATTCAGGGTCCACAGGGGACAGCAAGTTTGGGACAGTTCTGCCTAGCCCACGGTCTAGTAAACAGTTGTCTGTAGCCGTTCGCACCCCCTCCTCCTCCTCCTCCTCCTCGTCCTCCTGCAGAAGCAAGAGCTCGTCCACAGACCGCAGTCGCACAAACACTCCATCCGCACCTGCCACTGTTGCACACCAGGTCTCCCATTATGGGGCAGCTACTGCCATACGTCAGCAGGCTGTATTGGCTATGAAGTGTTTGGGTGACAATAGACACACCGCGGAAGTTCTGTCCGAGTTCTTGCAGCAAGAAACGCAGTCGTGGCTGGGCACTGTAGATCTTGAGGCAGGCAAGGTAGTGAGTGATAACGGAAGGAATTTCATGGCTGCCATCTCCCTTTCCCAACTGAAACACATTCCTTGCCTGGCTCACACCTTAAACCTGGTGGTGCAGTGCTTCCTGAAAAGTTATCCGGGGTTATCCGACCTGCTCCTCAAAGTGCGTGGACTTTGCGCACATATCCGCCGTTCGCCTGTACACTCCAGCCGTATGCAGACCTATCAGCGTTCTTTGAACCTTCCCCAGCATCGCCTAATCATAGACGTTGCAACAAGGTGGAACTCAACACTGCACATGCTTCAGAGACTGTGCGAACAGAGGCGGGCTGTTATGTTTTTGTGGGAGGATACACATACACGGGCAGGCAGTAGGATGGCAGACATGGAGTTGTCAGGTGTGCAGTGGTCGAAGATTCAAGACATGTGTCAAGTCCTTCAGTGTTTTGAGGAATGCACACGGCTGGTTAGTGCAGACAACGCCATAATAAGCATGAGCATCCCCCTAATGCGTCTGCTGATGCAAAGTTTGACGCACATAAAGGATCAGGCGTCTGCACCAGAGGAAGAGGAAAGCCTTGATGACAGTCAGCGATTGTCTGGTCAGGGCAGTGTACATGACGAGGTACCGGGCGAAGAGGAGGTGGAGGATGAGGAGGATGATGGGGATGAGTATATTTTTAATGAGGAAGCTTTCCCGGGGGCACGGGAAATTGGTGGCGTGGCAAGGCCGGGTTCTGGTTTTTTGAGGGACACAAGTGACGTAGATTTGCCTGCAACTGCCCCTCAACCAAGCACAACCGCAGATTTGACAACGGGAACTTTGGCCCACATGGCGGATTATGCCTTGCGTATCCTCAAAAGGGACACACGCATTACAAAAATGATGAACGATGACGATTACTGGTTGGCCTGCCTCCTTGATCCTCGCTATAAAGGCAAATTGCAAAATATTATGCCACATGAGAACTTGGAACTAATATTAGCAACAAAACAATCAACTCTTGTTGACCGTTTGCTTCTGGCATTCCCTGCACACAGCGCCCGTGATCGTTCTCACACGAGCTCCAGGGGCCAGCAGACCAGAGGTGTTAGAGGGGCAGAAATCAGAAGTGGCGTTGGCCAGAGGGGTTTTCTGACCAGGTTGTGGAGTGATTTTTCTATGACCGCAGACAGGACAGGTACTGCAGCATCAATTCAAAGTGACAGGAGACAACATTTGTCCAGTATGGTTACAAACTATTTTTCATCCCTTATCGACGTTCTCCCTCAACCGTCATTCCCATTTGATTACTGGGCATCCAAATTAGACACCTGGCCAGAATTGGCAGAATATGCATTGCAGGAGCTTGCTTGCCCGGCAGCTAGTGTCCTATCAGAAAGAGTATTCAGTGCTGCAGGTTCAATACTAACAGAAAAAAGGACTCGTCTGGCTACCCAAAATGTAGATGATCTAACCTTCATTAAAATGAACCACAACTGGATTTCAAAATCTTTTGCCCCACCCTGCCCGGCTGACACCTAGCTTTCCTATGAAAAGGTCTTGCCTGTGGACTATTCTGAATGACTTTTCCAATCTCGTAATTTTCTTCACCTGATTGTCCAGCATACGACATGTTTCCACCTCACGAAATGGCCAAACTCCCCACACGGGCCCGTGCTATCGCCACTTTGCGCTTGGACCCTTGAGAGTGCTGTTTGTCTGAAGAGGTGGGTGTGGCCGCTTTTGGTCGACGGCACTGCCACTGGGTCCCTCATAGTACAATAAAGTGTCTCTGGCGGTGGTGGTGCGCACCCAACGTCAGACACACCGTTGTAATATGAGGGGCCCTGTGCCTGTAACGCCGGCCACAAGACAGTTCCCCCCCCCAGCTCAAACAGTGCTCTACCACTAGCAAAATTATCTCTCACAGCTTCACCAATGTGTAGTCTAGGCGCTGACATCCTTCAATGCCTGGCACTGACAATACCATTGTTTTGACATTTTTGTTATGTTAGGCCTTCGAAGCCTGTCTGCGGTCCCTTCTTTCTACAACTACTACACTGACCAGGCCACTGCTGGCCGTGTTACCCTGGAACCAATTTAAAAGTGCCTACAGTCAGCCCAATTTTGTTATGTTAGGCCTTCGAAGACTGTCTGCCGTCACTCCTTCCACTAGACTTCCACTGACCATACACTGCTGCCCATGTACCCCTGGAACCAATTTAAAGTGCCTACAGCCAGCCCAATTTTGTTATGTTAGGCCTTCGAAGCCTGTCTGCGGTCACTCCTTCCACTAGACTTCCACTGACCAGACCACTGCTGCCCGTGTACCCCTGGAACCAATTTAAAAGTGCCTACAGCCAGCCCAAGTTTGTTATGTTAGGCCTTGGAAGCCTGTCTGCGGTCACTCCTTCCACTAGACTTCCACTGACCAGACCACTGCTGCCCGTGTACCCCTGGAACCAATTTAAAATTGCCTACAGCCAGCCCAATTTTTTTATTTTAGGCCTTCGATGCCTGTCTGCGGTCCATTCTTTCAACTACTACTACACTGACCAGGTCACTGCTGCCCGTGTACCCCTGGAACCAATTTAAAATTGCCTACAGCCATGTGTTATTATTTTAGGCCTTCGATGCCTGTCTGCGGTCACTCCTTCCACTAGGCCTCCACTGACCACACCACTGCTGTCCGTGTACCCCTGGAACCAATTTAAAATTGCCTACAGCCATGTGTTTTTATTTTAGGCCTTCGATGCCTGTCTGCGGTCCATTCTTTCAACTACTACTACACTGACCAGGGCACTGCTGGCCGTGTACCCCTGGAACCAACATCAGAAAATATAAAAATAAGTATTTTGCTTATAAAAAAGAAAATACTGGTGAGATATCAAATGCAGACATTTTAACATTAAAAACAAACACACAACTAAAATCTGGTACAGTACTAAAAATGGCCACCAGCTACAATTACTTTCTCCTGCAAGTAGTTAACTGAAAGTTTTTTTAAATTGAAAACACACATATGGCATCCACCGAGTGTTGTCCTGTCGCGTCTTCTTTATATTATTGCCGAGAAGATGCAAAATAATGAAAATAATAAAATCATTAATTACCAAAATAATAGAGAAAGTCAACACCACATTGCAAATAAACATTCATTCCAAATAAAGAAGCAGGGCGCGTCCGAGGGTGAGTATATACCTAATAAGAATCTAATCACCCTCGGACGCGCAATGCTTATTTCCAACAGCCTTCCTTCCTAAGAATCATCCCTTCCGTGGTGTAGAGAGACGTTGTGTTACACTCCAAGGTGTTCCCCAGGTTGCCTTTCCTGAGCTTCGATCTACCGGCTCTCGTTTAGTAGTTGTTGGAAACTACGCTGCATTAGGCCTTCAAATTGGGTATGGGGTGTAGAGAGATGGTGTGTTCCACTCCAAGGTGTTCCCCAGGTTGCCTTTCCTGAGCTTCGATCTTCCGGCTCTCGTTTAGTAGTTCTTGGAAACTACACTGCATTAGGCCTTCAAATTGGGTATGGGGTGTAGAGAGAGGGTGTGTTACACTCCAAGGTGTTCCCCAGGTTGCCTTTCCTGAGCTTCGATATTCCGGCTCTCGTTTAGTAGTTGTCGGAAACTACGCTGCATTAGGCCTACAAATTGGGTATGGGGTGTAGAGAGAGGGTTTGTTACACTCCAAGGTGTTCCCCAGGTTGCCTTTCCTGAGCTTCGATCTTCCGGCTCTCGTTTAGTAGTTGTTGGAAACTACGCTGCATTAGGCCTTCAAATTGGGTATGGGGTGTAGCGAGAGGGTGTGTTACACTCCAAGGTGTTCCCCAGGTTGCCTTTCCTGAGCTTCGATCTTCCGGCTCTCGTTTAGTAGTTCTTGGAAACTACACTGCATTAGACCTTCAAATTGGGTATGGGGTGTAGAGAGAGGGTGTGTTACACTCTAAGGTGTTCCCCAGGTTTCCTTGCCATTGCTTCGGTCTTCCGACTCTCGTTTAGTAGTTGTAGAAAAGTACACTGCATTAGGCCATACAAAATGGGTATGGGGTGGAGAGAGATGGTGTGTTACACTCCAAGGTGTTCCCCAGGTTGCCTTTCCTGAGCTTCTATCTTCAGGCTCTCATTAAATTGTGGTTAAATGGAACAACTGCATTTGGCGTACTAGTTGGTTTGGGGCCTACTATCGGTGTCTGCCACTCCTTGCTGTTCTCCTCCACTGAACAAAGCTGTGCCGCCTGTTTACTACGGTTGCCAATTTTGAACTGCATTTCGACTACTTACTGATTTGGCCCTACTCTCTGTGTCAGCCTCTCATTCCAGTTGTCCTCCACTGCAATGCCCCCTGGTTATTCCTGTGTTACCAATTTTGAACTGCATTTAGCCCACTTTCTTCTTTGGGCCTATATCTGTGTTTCCACTTCATCGTGCCCATTGCCCAGCCAGTGATAGATGAGTCTGCTGGTACATTGACCCATAACGCAACATTCCCCGTGCACGCTACACAACAACATTGTGACCCTGCTGAAAGTCAGGTTGCTCTTCCCGCATACCATACCACCTTACACGGGGACAAAGAGGAAGGTGCAGATGAAAGTGCAGGTTCCTTCATCAGGTGGGGGGAGGAATACTAGTTGGCGACGTCACTGGCACAGGGCCTCTCATAGTACGCAAAAGTGTTGCTGCCGGTGGGAGGCGCCCCCGCCGTGCAAACACACCGCTGTACTTTGAGGGGCCCTGTGCCAGTGCCAATGCCAACGAGTGGGCCCCCCCTGCTTGCTCAGGTTCACAGCAGTTGCAAAGTTGAAATACTTACCTCTCCCTGCTCCACTGCCGTGACGTGGTCCAGATTTCCTGGGCCCACTAATTACTTGAACCAGCCCTACCCCCCACAACTTTAGCCAAATGACCCCCAATTTCAAATGCCTTCCAATTATTATAAGGTAAATTACGCTTGACAAGCTTCATTAAGAAGAATGGATGGTTTTGACATTAAAATGGGCACTCTAGGTGTTTTCCTGGCCCCCACTCACTGCCGACTATGCTGCCCCATTGACTTACATTGGGTTTCGTGTTTCGGTCGATCCCGACTTTACGTCATAATCGGCCGATTTCACTCGACCCGACTTTGGACATAGTCGGGTTTCGCAAAACCCGGCTCGACTCTAAAAAGGTCAAGGTCGCTCAACTCTACTGAGGACCAGTCATTCGAAATGACTTCTCCATGCATTTTATGCATTGGTAAAAGCACTATGATGAAAAGTGTGATATGTTTTCAGGTATCTCCTATACTAATAGAGCCACATGCTCACCGGTTTGCCACATGATGTAGGCCTATGGACTGAACAAGAAACCACCAAAAATTTTAACCAGTCATCGTTCTCACAACACTGAGGACCAGTCATTCGAAATGACTTCTCCATGCATTTTATGCATTGGTAAAAGCACTATGATGAGAAGTGTGATATGTTTTCAGGTATCTCCTATACTAATAGAGCCACATGCTCACCGGTTTGCCACATGATGTAGGCCTATGGACTGAACAAGAAACCACCAAAAATTTTAACCAGTCATCGTTCTCACAACACTGAGGACCAGTCATTCGAAATGACTTCTCCATGCATTTTATGCATTGGTAAAAGCACTATGATGAAAAGTGTGATATGTTTTCAGGTATCTCCTATACTAATAGAGCCACATGCTCACCGGTTTGCCACATGATGTAGGCCTATGGACTGAACAAGAAACCACCAAAAATTTTAACCAGTCATCGTTCTCACAACACTGAGGACCAGTCATTCGAAATGACTTCTCCATGCATTTTATGCATTGGTAAAAGCACTATGATGAAAAGTGTGATATGTTTTCAGGTATCTCCTATACTAATAGAGCCACATGCTCACCGGTTTGCCACATGATGTAGGCCTATGGACTGAACAAGAAACCACCAAAAATTTTAACCAGTCATCGTTCTCACAACACTGAGGACCAGTCATTCGAAATGACTTCTCCATGCATTTTATGCATTGGTAAAAGCACTATGATGAAAAGTGTGATATGTTTTCAGGTATCTCCTATACTAATAGAGCCACATGCTCACCGGTTTGCCACATGATGTAGGCCTATGGACTGAACAAGAAACCACCAAAAATTTTAACCAGTCATCGTTCTCACAACACTGAGGACCAGTCATTCGAAATGACTTCTCCATGCATTTTATGCATTGGTAAAAGCACTATGATGAAAAGTGTGATATGTTTTCAGGTATCTCCTATACTAATAGAGCCACATGCTCACCAGTTTGCCACATGATGTAGGCCTATGGACTGAACAAGAAACCACCAAAAATTTTAACCAGTCATCGTTCTCACAACACTGAGGACCAGTCATTCGAAATGACTTCTCCATGCATTTTATGCATTGGTAAAAGCACTATGATGAAAAGTGTGATATGTTTTCAGGTATCTCCTATACTAATAGAGCCACATGCTCACCGGTTTGCCACATGATGTAGGCCTATGGACTGAACAAGAAACCACCAAAAATTTTAACCAGTCATCGTTCTCACAACACTGAGGACCAGTCATTCGAAATGACTTCTCCATGCATTTTATGCATTGGTAAAAGCACTATGATGAAAAGTGTGATATGTTTTCAGGTATCTCCTATACTAATAGAGCCACATGCTCACCGGTTTGCCACATGATGTAGGCCTATGGACTGAACAAGAAACCACCAAAAATTTTAACCAGTCATCGTTCTCACAACACTGAGGACCAGTCATTCGAAATGACTTCTCCATGCATTTTATGCATTGGTAAAAGCACTATGATGAAAAGTGTGATATGTTTTCAGGTATCTCCTATACTAATAGAGCCACATGCTCACCGGTTTGCCACATGATGTAGGCCTATGGACTGAACAAGAAACCACCAAAAATTTTAACCAGTCATCGTTCTCACAACACTGAGGACCAGTCATTCGAAATGACTTCTCCATGCATTTTATGCATTGGTAAAAGCACTATGATGAAAAGTGTGATATGTTTTCAGGTATCTCCTATACTAATAGAGCCACATGCTCACCGGTTTGCCACATGATGTAGGCCTATGGACTGAACAAGAAACCACCAAAAATTTTAACCAGTCATCGTTCTCACAACACTGAGGACCAGTCATTCGAAATGACTTCTCCATGCATTTTATGCATTGGTAAAAGCACTATGATGAAAAGTGTGATATGTTTTCAGGTATCTCCTATACTAATAGAGCCACATGCTCACCGGTTTGCCACATGATGTAGGCCTATGGACTGAACAAGAAACCACCAAAAATTTTAACCAGTCATCGTTCTCACAACACTGAGGACCAGTCATTCGAAATGACTTCTCCATGCATTTTATGCATTGGTAAAAGCACTATGATGAAAAGTGTGATATGTTTTCAGGTATCTCCTATACTAATAGAGCCACATGCTCATCGGTTTGCCACATCATGTAGGCTTATGGACTGAACAAGAAACCACCAAAAATTTTAACCAGTCATCGTTCTCACAACACTGAGGACCAGTCATTCGAAATGACTTCTCCATGCATTTTATGCATTGGTAAAAGCACTATGATGAAAAGTGTGATATGTTTTCAGGTATCTCCTATACTAATAGAGCCACATGCTCACCGGTTTGCCACATGATGTAGGCCTATGGACTGAACAAGAAACCACCAAAAATTTTAACCAGTCATCGTTCTCACAACACTGAGGACCAGTCATTCGAAATGACTTCTCCATGCATTTTATGCATTGGTAAAAGCACTATGATGAAAAGTGTGATATGTTTTCAGGTATCTCCTATACTAATAGAGGCACATGCTCACCGGTTTGCCACATGATGTAGGCCTATGGACTGAACAAGAAACCACCAAAAATTTTAACCAGTCATCGTTCTCACAACACTGAGGACCAGTCATTCGAAATGACTTCTCCATGCATTTTATGCATTGGTAAAAGCACTATGATGAAAAGTGTGATATGTTTTCAGGTATCTCCTATACTAATAGAGCCACATGCTCACCGGTTTGCCACATGATGTAGGCCTATGGACTGAACAAGAAACCACCAAAAATTTTAACCAGTCATCGTTCTCACAACACTGAGGACCAGTCATTCGAAATGACTTCTCCATGCATTTTATGCATTGGTAAAAGCACTATGATGAAAAGTGTGATATGTTTTCAGGTATCTCCTATACTAATAGAGCCACATGCTCACCGGTTTGCCACATGATGTAGGCCTATGGACTGAACAAGAAACCACCAAAAATTTTAACCAGTCATCGTTCTCACAACACTGAGGACCAGTCATTCGAAATGACTTCTCCATGCATTTTATGCATTGGTAAAAGCACTATGATGAAAAGTGTGATATGTTTTCAGGTATCTCCTATACTAATAGAGCCACATGCTCACCGGTTTGCCACATGATGTAGGCCTATGGACTGAACAAGAAACCACCAAAAATTTTAACCAGTCATCGTTCTCACAACACTGAGGACCAGTCATTCGAAATGACTTCTCCATGCATTTTGTGCATTGGTAAAAGCACTATGATGAAAAGTGTGATATGTTTTCAGGTATCTCCTATACTAATAGAGCCACATGCTCACCGGTTTGCCACATGATGTAGGCCTATGGACTGAACAAGAAACCACCAAAAATTTTAACCAGTCATCGTTCTCACAACACTGAGGACCAGTCATTCGAAATGACTTCTCCATGCATTTTATGCATTGGTAAAAGCACTATGATGAAAAGTGTGATATGTTTTCAGGTATCTCCTATACTAATAGAGCCACATGCTCACCGGTTTGCCACATGATGTAGGCCTATGGACTGAACAAGAAATCACCAAAAATTTTAACCAGTCATCGTTCTCACAACACTGAGGACCAGTCATTCGAAATGACTTCTCCATGCATTTTATGCATTGGTAAAAGCACTATGATGAAAAGTGTGATATGTTTTCAGGTATCTCCTATACTAATAGAGCCACATGCTCACCGGTTTGCCACATGATGTAGGCCTATGGACTGAACAAGAAACCACCAAAAATTTTAACCAGTCATCGTTCTCACAACACTGAGGACCAGTCATTCGAAATGACTTCTCCATGCATTTTATGCATTGGTAAAAGCACTATGATGAAAAGTGTGATATGTTTTCAGGTATCTCCTATACTAATAGAGCCACATGCTCACCGGTTTGCCACATGATGTAGGCCTATGGACTGAACAAGAAACCACCAAAAATTTTAACCAGTCATCGTTCTCACAACACTGAGGACCAGTCATTCGAAATGACTTCTCCATGCATTTTATGCATTGGTAAAAGCACTATGATGAAAAGTGTGATATGTTTTCAGGTATCTCCTATACTAATAGAGCCACATGCTCACCGGTTTGCCACATGATGTAGGCCTATGGACTGAACAAGAAACCACCAAAAATTTTAACCAGTCATCGTTCTCACAACACTGAGGACCAGTCATTCGAAATGACTTCTCCATGCATTTTATGCATTGGTAAAAGCACTATGATGAAAAGTGTGATATGTTTTCAGGTATCTCCTATACTAATAGAGCCACATGCTCACCGGTTTGCCACATGATGTAGGCCTATGGACTGAACAAGAAACCACCAAAAATTTTAACCAGTCATCGTTCTCACAACACTGAGGACCAGTCATTCGAAATGACTTCTCCATGCATTTTATGCATTGGTAAAAGCACTATGATGAAAAGCGTGATATGTTTTCAGGTATCTCCTATACTAATAGAGCCGCATGCTCACCGGTTTGCCACATGATGTAGGCCTATGGACTGAACAAGAAACCACCAAAAATTTTAACCAGTCATCGTTCTCATAACACTGAGGACCAGTCATTCGAAATGACTTCTCCATGCATTTTATGCATTGGTAAAAGCACTATGATGAAAAGTGTGATATGTTTTCAGGTATCTCCTATACTAATAGAGGCACATGCTCACCGGTTTGCCACATGATGTAGGCCTATGGACTGAACAAGAAACCACCAAAAATTTTAACCAGTCATCGTTCTCACAACACTGAGGACCAGTCATTCGAAATGACTTCTCCATGCATTTTATGCATTGGTAAAAGCACTATGATGAAAAGTGTGATATGTTTTCAGGTATCTCCTATACTAATAGAGCCACATGCTCACCGGTTTGCCACATGATGTAGGCCTATGGACTGAACAAGAAACCACCAAAAATTTTAACCAGTCATCGTTCTCACAACACTGAGGACCAGTCATTCGAAATGACTTCTCCATGCATTTTATGCATTGGTAAAAGCACTATGATGAAAAGTGTGATATGTTTTCAGGTATCTCCTATACTAATAGAGCCACATGCTCACCGGTTTGCCACATGATGTAGGCCTATGGACTGAACAAGAAACCACCAAAAATTTTAACCAGTCATCGTTCTCACAACACTGAGGACCAGTCATTCGAAATGACTTCTCCATGCATTTTATGCATTGGTAAAAGCACTATGATGAAAAGTGTGATATGTTTTCAGGTATCTCCTATACTAATAGAGCCACATGCTCACCGGTTTGCCACATGATGTAGGCCTATGGACTGAACAAGAAACCACCAAAAATTTTAACCAGTCATCGTTCTCACAACACTGAGGACCAGTCATTCGAAATGACTTCTCCATGCATTTTGTGCATTGGTAAAAGCACTATGATGAAAAGTGTGATATGTTTTCAGGTATCTCCTATACTAATAGAGCCACATGCTCACCGGTTTGCCACATGATGTAGGCCTATGGACTGAACAAGAAACCACCAAAAATTTTAACCAGTCATCGTTCTCACAACACTGAGGACCAGTCATTCGAAATGACTTCTCCATGCATTTTATGCATTGGTAAAAGCACTATGATGAAAAGTGTGATATGTTTTCAGGTATCTCCTATACTAATAGAGCCACATGCTCACCGGTTTGCCACATGATGTAGGCCTATGGACTGAACAAGAAATCACCAAAAATTTTAACCAGTCATCGTTCTCACAACACTGAGGACCAGTCATTCGAAATGACTTCTCCATGCATTTTATGCATTGGTAAAAGCACTATGATGAAAAGTGTGATATGTTTTCAGGTATCTCCTATACTAATAGAGCCACATGCTCACCGGTTTGCCACATGATGTAGGCCTATGGACTGAACAAGAAACCACCAAAAATTTTAACCAGTCATCGTTCTCACAACACTGAGGACCAGTCATTCGAAATGACTTCTCCATGCATTTTATGCATTGGTAAAAGCACTATGATGAAAAGTGTGATATGTTTTCAGGTATCTCCTATACTAATAGAGCCACATGCTCACCGGTTTGCCACATGATGTAGGCCTATGGACTGAACAAGAAACCACCAAAAATTTTAACCAGTCATCGTTCTCACAACACTGAGGACCAGTCATTCGAAATGACTTCTCCATGCATTTTATGCATTGGTAAAAGCACTATGATGAAAAGTGTGATATGTTTTCAGGTATCTCCTATACTAATAGAGCCACATGCTCACCGGTTTGCCACATGATGTAGGCCTATGGACTGAACAAGAAACCACCAAAAATTTTAACCAGTCATCGTTCTCACAACACTGAGGACCAGTCATTCGAAATGACTTCTCCATGCATTTTATGCATTGGTAAAAGCACTATGATGAAAAGTGTGATATGTTTTCAGGTATCTCCTATACTAATAGAGCCACATGCTCACCGGTTTGCCACATGATGTAGGCCTATGGACTGAACAAGAAACCACCAAAAATTTTAACCAGTCATCGTTCTCACAACACTGAGGACCAGTCATTCGAAATGACTTCTCCATGCATTTTATGCATTGGTAAAAGCACTATGATGAAAAGCGTGATATGTTTTCAGGTATCTCCTATACTAATAGAGCCGCATGCTCACCGGTTTGCCACATGATGTAGGCCTATGGACTGAACAAGAAACCACCAAAAATTTTAACCAGTCATCGTTCTCATAACACTGAGGACCAGTCATTCGAAATGACTTCTCCATGCATTTTATGCATTGGTAAAAGCACTTTGATGAAAAGTGTGATATGTTTTCAGGTATCTCCTATACTAATAGAGCCACATGCTCACCGGTTTGCCACATGATGTAGGCCTATGGACTGAACAAGAAACCACCAAAAATTTTAACCAGTCATCGTTCTCACAACACTGAGGACCAGTCATTCGAAATGACTTCTCCATGCATTTTATGCATTGGTAAAAGCACTATGATGAAAAGTGTGATATGTTTTCAGGTATCTCCTATACTAATAGAGCCACATGCTCACCAGTTTGCCACATGATGTAGGCCTATGGACTGAACAAGAAACCACCAAAAATTTTAACCAGTCATCGTTCTCACAACACTGAGGACCAGTCATTCGAAATGACTTCTCCATGCATTTTATGCATTGGTAAAAGCACTATGATGAAAAGTGTGATATGTTTTCAGGTATCTCCTATACTAATAGAGCCACATGCTCACCGGTTTGCCACATGATGTAGGCCTATGGACTGAACAAGAAACCACCAAAAATTTTAACCAGTCATCGTTCTCACAACACTGAGGACCAGTCATTCGAAATGACTTCTCCATGCATTTTATGCATTGGTAAAAGCACTATGATGAAAAGTGTGATATGTTTTCAGGTATCTCCTATACTAATAGAACCACATGCTCACCGGTTTGCCACATGATGTAGGCCTATGGACTGAACAAGAAACCACCAAAAATTTTAACCAGTCATCGTTCTCACAACACTGAGGACCAGTCATTCGAAATGACTTCTCCATGCATTTTATGCATTGGTAAGAGCACTATGATGAAAAGTGTGATATGTTTTCAGGTATCTCCTATACTAATAGAGCCACATGCTCACCGGTTTGCCACATGATGTAGGCCTATCAACTGAACAAGAAACCACCAAAAATTTTAACCAGTCATCGTTCTCACAACACTGAGGACCAGTCATTCGAAATGAGTTCTCCATGCATTTTATGCATTGGTAAAAGCACTATGATGAAAAGTGTGATATGTTTTCAGGTATCTCCTATACTAATAGAGCCACATGCTCACCGGATTGCCACATGATGTAGGCCTATGGACTGAACAAGAAACCACCAAAAATTTTAACCAGTCGTCGTTCTCACAACACTGAGGACCAGTCATTCGAAATGACTTCTCCATGCATTTTATGCATTGGTAAAAGCACTATGATGAAAAGTGTGATATGTTTTCAGGTATCTCCTATACTAATAGAGCCACATGCTCACCGGTTTGCCACATGATGTAGGCCTATGGACTGAACAAGAAACCACCAAAAATTTTAACCAGTCATCGTTCTCACAACACTGAGGACCAGTCATTCGAAATGACTTCTCCATGCATTTTATGCATTGGTAAAAGCACTATGATGAAAAGTGTGATATGTTTTCAGATATCTCCTATACTAATAGAGCCACATGCTCACCGGTTTGCCACATGATGTAGGCCTATGGACTGAACAAGAAACCACCAAAAATTTTAACCAGTCATCGTTCTCACAACACTGAGGACCAGTCATTCGAAATGACTTCTCCATGCATTTTATGCATTGGTAAAAGCACTATGATGAAAAGTGTGATATGTTTTCAGGTATCTCCTATACTAATAGAGCCACATGCTCACCAGTTTGCCACATGATGTAGGCCTATGGACTGAACAAGAAACCACCAAAAATTTTAACCAGTCATCGTTCTCACAACACTGAGGACCAGTCATTCGAAATGACTTCTCCATGCATTTTATGCATTGGTAAAAGCACTATGATGAAAAGTGTGATATGTTTTCAGGTATCTCCTATACTAATAGAGCCACATGCTCACCGGTTTGCCACATGATGTAGGCCTATGGACTGAACAAGAAACCACCAAAAATTTTAACCAGTCATCGTTCTCACAACACTGAGGACCAGTCATTCGAAATGACTTCTCCATGCATTTTATGCATTGGTAAAAGCACTATGATGAAAAGTGTGATATGTTTTCAGGTATCTCCTATACTAATAGAACCACATGCTCACCGGTTTGCCACATGATGTAGGCCTATGGACTGAACAAGAAACCACCAAAAATTTTAACCAGTCATCGTTCTCACAACACTGAGGACCAGTCATTCGAAATGACTTCTCCATGCATTTTATGCATTGGTAAGAGCACTATGATGAAAAGTGTGATATGTTTTCAGGTATCTCCTATACTAATAGAGCCACATGCTCACCGGTTTGCCACATGATGTAGGCCTATCGACTGAACAAGAAACCACCAAAAATTTTAACCAGTCATCGTTCTCACAACACTGAGGACCAGTCATTCGAAATGACTTCTCCATGCATTTTATGCATTGGTAAAAGCACTATGATGAAAAGTGTGATATGTTTTCAGGTATCTCCTATACTAATAGAGCCACATGCTCACCGGTTTGCCACATGATGTAGGCCTATGGACTGAACAAGAAACCACCAAAAATTTTAACCAGTCGTCGTTCTCACAACACTGAGGACCAGTCATTCGAAATGACTTCTCCATGCATTTTATGCATTGGTAAAAGCACTATGATGAAAAGTGTGATATGTTTTCAGGTATCTCCTATACTAATAGAGCCACATGCTCACCGGTTTGCCACATGATGTAGGCCTATGGACTGAACAAGAAACCACCAAAAATTTTAACCAGTCATCGTTCTCACAACACTGAGGACCAGTCATTCGAAATGACTTCTCCATGCATTTTATGCATTGGTAAAAGCACTATGATGAAAAGTGTGATATGTTTTCAGGTATCTCCTATACTAATAGAGCCACATGCTCACCGGTTTGCCACATGATGTAGGCCTATGGACTGAACAAGAAACCACCAAAAATTTTAACCAGTCATCGTTCTCACAACACTGAGGACCAGTCATTCGAAATGACTTCTCCATGCATTTTATGCATTGGTAAAAGCACTATGATGAAAAGTGTGATATGTTTTCAGGTATCTCCTATACTAATAGAGCCACATGCTCATCGGTTTGCCACATGATGTAGGCTTATGGACTGAACAAGAAACCACCAAAAATTTTAACCAGTCATCGTTCTCACAACACTGAGGACCAGTCATTCGAAATGACTTCTCCATGCATTTTATGCATTGGTAAAAGCACTATGATGAAAAGTGTGATATGTTTTCAGGTATCTCCTATACTAATAGAGCCACATGCTCACCGGTTTGCCACATGATGTAGGCCTATGGACTGAACAAGAAACCACCAAAAATTTTAACCAGTCATCGTTCTCACAACACTGAGGACCAGTCATTCGAAATGACTTCTCCATGCATTTTATGCATTGGTAAAAGCACTATGATGAAAAGTGTGATATGTTTTCAGGTATCTCCTATACTAATAGAGCCACATGCTCACCGGTTTGCCACATGATGTAGGCCTATGGACTGAACAAGAAACCACCAAAAATTTTAACCAGTCATCGTTCTCACAACACTGAGGACCAGTCATTCGAAATGACTTCTCCATGCATTTTATGCATTGGTAAAAGCACTATGATGAAAAGTGTGATATGTTTTCAGGTATCTCCTATACTAATAGAGCCACATGCTCACCGGTTTGCCACATGATGTAGGCCTATGGACTGAACAAGAAACCACCAAAAATTTTAACCAGTCATCGTTCTCACAACACTGAGGACCAGTCATTCGAAATGACTTCTCCATGCATTTTATGCATTGGTAAAAGCACTATGATGAAAAGTGTGATATGTTTTCAGGTATCTCCTATACTAATAGAGCCGCATGCTCACCGGTTTGCCACATGATGTAGGCCTATGGACTGAACAAGAAACCACCAAAAATTTTAACCAGTCATCGTTCTCACAACACTGAGGACCAGTCATTCGAAATGACTTCTCCATGCATTTTATGCATTGGTAAAAGCACTTTGATGAAAAGTGTGATATGTTTTCAGGTATCTCCTATACTAATAGAGCCACATGCTCACCGGTTTGCCACATGATGTAGGCCTATGGACTGAACAAGAAACCACCAAAAATTTTAACCAGTCATCGTTCTCACAACACTGAGGACCAGTCATTCGAAATGACTTCTCCATGCATTTTATGCATTGGTAAAAGCACTATGATGAAAAGTGTGATATGTTTTCAGGTATCTCCTATACTAATAGAGCCACATGCTCACCAGTTTGCCACATGATGTAGGCCTATGGACTGAACAAGAAACCACCAAAAATTTTAACCAGTCATCGTTCTCACAACACTGAGGACCAGTCATTCGAAATGACTTCTCCATGCATTTTATGCATTGGTAAAAGCACTATGATGAAAAGTGTGATATGTTTTCAGGTATCTCCTATACTAATAGAGCCACATGCTCACCGGTTTGCCACATGATGTAGGCCTATGGACTGAACAAGAAACCACCAAAAATTTTAACCAGTCATCGTTCTCACAACACTGAGGACCAGTCATTCGAAATGACTTCTCCATGCATTTTATGCATTGGTAAAAGCACTATGATGAAAAGTGTGATATGTTTTCAGGTATCTCCTATACTAATAGAGCCACATGCTCACCGGTTTGCCACATGATGTAGGCCTATCGACTGAACAAGAAACCACCAAAAATTTTAACCAGTCATCGTTCTCACAACACTGAGGACCAGTCATTCGAAATGACTTCTCCATGCATTTTATGCATTGGTAAGAGCACTATGATGAAAAGTGTGATATGTTTTCAGGTATCTCCTATACTAATAGAGCCACATGCTCACCGGTTTGCCACATGATGTAGGCCTATGGACTGAACAAGAAACCACCAAAAATTTTAACCAGTCATCGTTCTCACAACACTGAGGACCAGTCATTCGAAATGACTTCTCCATGCATTTTATGCATTGGTAAAAGCACTATGATGAAAAGTGTGATATGTTTTCAGGTATCTCCTATACTAATAGAGCCACATGCTCACCGGTTTGCCACATGATGTAGGCCTATGGACTGAACAAGAAACCACCAAAAATTTTAACCAGTCATCGTTCTCACAACACTGAGGACCAGTCATTCGAAATGACTTCTCCATGCATTTTATGCATTGGTAAAAGCACTATGATGAAAAGTGTGATATGTTTTCAGGTATCTCCTATACTAATAGAGCCACATGCTCACCGGTTTGCCACATGATGTAGGCCTATCGACTGAACAAGAAACCACCAAAAATTTTAACCAGTCATCGTTCTCACAACACTGAGGACCAGTCATTCGAAATGACTTCTCCATGCATTTTATGCATTGGTAAAAGCACTATGATGAAAAGTGTGATATATTTTCAGGTATCTCCTATACTAATAGAGCCACATGCTCACCGGTTTGCCACATGATGTAGGCCTATGGACTGAACAAGAAACCACCAAAAATTTTAACCAGTCGTCGTTCTCACAACACTGAGGACCAGTCATTCGAAATGACTTCTCCATGCATTTTATGCATTGGTAAAAGCACTATGATGAAAAGTGTGATATGTTTTCAGGTATCTCCTATACTAATAGAGCCACATGCTCACCGGTTTGCCACATGATGTAGGCCTATGGACTGAACAAGAAACCACCAAAAATTTTAACCAGTCATCGTTCTCACAACACTGAGGACCAGTCATTCGAAATGACTTCTCCATGCATTTTATGCATTGGTAAAAGCACTATGATGAAAAGTGTGATATGTTTTCAGGTATCTCCTATACTAATAGAGCCACATGCTCACCGGTTTGCCACATGATGTAGGCCTATGGACTGAACAAGAAACCACCAAAAATTTTAACCAGTCATCGTTCTCACAACACTGAGGACCAGTCATTCGAAATGACTTCTCCATGCATTTTATGCATTGGTAAAAGCACTATGATGAAAAGTGTGATATGTTTTCAGGTATCTCCTATACTAATAGAGCCACATGCTCATCGGTTTGCCACATGATTTAGGCTTATGGACTGAACAAGAAACCACCAAAAATTTTAACCAGTCATCGTTCTCACAACACTGAGGACCAGTCATTCGAAATGACTTCTCCATGCATTTTATGCATTGGTAAAAGCACTATGATGAAAAGTGTGATATGTTTTCAGGTATCTCCTATACTAATAGAGCCACATGCTCACCGGTTTGCCACATGATGTAGGCCTATGGACTGAACAAGAAACCACCAAAAATTTTAACCAGTCATCGTTCTCACAACACTGAGGACCAGTCATTCGAAATGACTTCTCCATGCATTTTATGCATTGGTAAAAGCACTATGATGAAAAGTGTGATATGTTTTCAGGTATCTCCTATACTAATAGAGCCACATGCTCACCGGTTTGCCACATGATGTAGGCCTATGGACTGAACAAGAAACCACCAAAAATTTTAACCAGTCATCGTTCTCAGAACACTGAGGACCAGTCATTCGAAATGACTTCTCCATGCATTTTATGCATTGGTAAAAGCACTATGATGAAAAGTGTGATATGTTTTCAGGTATCTCCTATACTAATAGAGCCGCATGCTCACCGGTTTGCCACATGATGTAGGCCTATGGACTGAACAAGAAACCACCAAAAATTTTAACCAGTCATCGTTCTCACAACACTGAGGACCAGTCATTCGAAATGACTTCTCCATGCATTTTATGCATTGGTAAAAGCACTATGATGAAAAGTGTGATATGTTTTCAGGTATCTCCTATACTAATAGAGCCACATGCTCAACAGTTTGCCACATGATGTAGGCCTATGGACTGAACAAGAAACCACCAAAAATTTTAACCAGTCATCGTTCTCACAACACTGAGGACCAGTCATTCGAAATGACTTCTCCATGCATTTTATGCATTGGTAAAAGCACTATGATGAAAAGTGTGATATGTTTTCAGGTATCTCCTATACTAATAGAGCCACATGCTCACCGGTTTGCCACATGATGTAGGCCTATGGACTGAACAAGAAACCACCAAAAATTTTAACCAGTCATCGTTCTCACAACACTGAGGACCAGTCATTCGAAATGACTTCTCCATGCATTTTATGCATTGGTAAAAGCACTATGATGAAAAGTGTGATATGTTTTCAGGTATCTCCTATACTAATAGAGCCACATGCTCACCGGTTTGCCACATGATGTAGGCCTATGGACTGAACAAGAAACCACCAAAAATTTTAACCAGTCATCGTTCTCACAACACTGAGGACCAGTCATTCGAAATGACTTCTCCATGCATTTTATGCATTGGTAAAAGCACTATGATGAAAAGTGTGATATGTTTTCAGGTATCTCCTATACTAATAGAGCCACATGCTCACCGGTTTGCCACATGATGTAGGCCTATGGACTGAACAAGAAATCACCAAAAATTTTAACCAGTCATCGTTCTCACAACACTGAGGACCAGTCATTCGAAATGACTTCTCCATGCATTTTATGCATTGGTAAAAGCACTATGATGAAAAGTGTGATATGTTTTCAGGTATCTCCTATACTAATAGAGCCGCATGCTCACCGGTTTGCCACATGATGTAGGCCTATGGACTGAACAAGAAACCACCAAAAATTTTAACCAGTCATCGTTCTCACAACACTGAGGACCAGTCATTCGAAATGACTTCTCCATGCATTTTATGCATTGGTAAAAGCACTATGATGAAAAGTGTGATATGTTTTCAGGTATCTCCTATACTAATAGAGCCGCATGCTCACCGGTTTGCCACATGATGTAGGCCTATGGACTGAACAAGAAACCACCAAAAATTTTAACCAGTCATCGTTCTCACAACACTGAGGACCAGTCATTCGAAATGACTTCTCCATGCATTTTATGCATTGGTAAAAGCACTATGATGAAAAGTAACATAACATAGTAACATAGTTAGTAAGGCCGAAAAAAGACATTTGTCCATGCAGTTCAGCCTATATTCCATCATAATAAATCATAATAAATACCCAGATCTACGTCCTTCTACAGAACCTAATAATTGTATGATACAATATTGTTCTGCTCCAGGAAGACATCCAGGCCTCTCTTGAACCCCTCGACTGAGTTCGCCATCACCACCTCCTCAGGCAAGCAATTCCAGATTCTCACTGCCCTAACAGTAAAGAATCCTCTTCTATGTTGGTGGAAAAACCTTCTCTCCTCCAGACGCAAAGAATGCCCCCTTGTGCCCGTCACCTTCCTTGGTATAAACAGATCCTCAGCGAGATATTTGTATTGTCCCCTTATATACTTATACATGGTTATTAGATCGCCCCTCAGTCGTCTTTTTTCTAGACTAAATAATCCTAATTTCGCTAATCTATCTGGGTATTGTAGTTCTCCCATCCCCTTTATTAATTTTGTTGCCCTCCTTTGTACTCTCTCTAGTTCCATTATATCCTTCCTGAGCACCGGTGCCCAAAACTGGACACAGTACTCCATGTGCGGTCTAAGTGTGATATGTTTTCAGGTATCTCCTATACTAATAGAGCCACATGCTCACCGGTTTGCCACATGATGTAGGCCTATGGACTGAACAAGAAACCACCAAAAATTTTAACCAGTCATCGTTCTCACAACACTGAGGACCAGTCATTCGAAATGACTTCTCCATGCATTTTATGCATTGGTAAAAGCACTATGATGAAAAGTGTGATATGTTTTCAGGTATCTCCTATACTAATAGAGCCACATGCTCACCAGTTTGCCACATGATGTAGGCCTATGGACTGAACAAGAAACCACCAAAAATTTTAACCAGTCATCGTTCTCACAACACTGAGGACCAGTCATTCGAAATGACTTCTCCATGCATTTTATGCATTGGTAAAAGCACTATGATGAAAAGTGTGATATGTTTTCAGGTATCTCCTATACTAATAGAGCCACATGCTCACCGGTTTGCCACATGATGTAGGCCTATGGACTGAACAAGAAACCACCAAAAATTTTAACCAGTCATCGTTCTCACAACACTGAGGACCAGTCATTCGAAATGACTTCTCCATGCATTTTATGCATTGGTAAAAGCACTATGATGAAAAGTGTGATATGTTTTCAGGTATCTCCTATACTAATAGAGCCACATGCTCACCGGTTTGCCACATGATGTAGGCCTATGGACTGAACAAGAAACCACCAAAAATTTTAACCAGTCATCGTTCTCACAACACTGAGGACCAGTCATTCGAAATGACTTCTCCATGCATTTTATGCATTGGTAAAAGCACTATGATGAAAAGTGTGATATGTTTTCAGGTATCTCCTATACTAATAGAGCCACATGCTCACCGGTTTGCCACATGATGTAGGCCTATGGACTGAACAAGAAACCACCAAAAATTTTAACCAGTCATCGTTCTCACAACACTGAGGACCAGTCATTCGAAATGACTTCTCCATGCATTTTATGCATTGGTAAAAGCACTATGATGAAAAGTGTGATATGTTTTCAGGTATCTCCTATACTAATAGAGCCACATGCTCACCGGTTTGCCACATGATGTAGGCCTATGGACTGAACAAGAAACCACCAAAAATTTTAACCAGTCATCGTTCTCACAACACTGAGGACCAGTCATTCGAAATGACTTCTCCATGCATTTTATGCATTGGTAAAAGCACTATGATGAAAAGTGTGATATGTTTTCAGGTATCTCCTATACTAATAGAGCCACATGCTCACCGGTTTGCCACATGATGTAGGCCTATGGACTGAACAAGAAACCACCAAAAATTTTAACCAGTCATCGTTCTCACAACACTGAGGACCAGTCATTCGAAATGACTTCTCCATGCATTTTATGCATTGGTAAAAGCACTATGATGAAAAGTGTGATATGTTTTCAGGTATCTCCTATACTAATAGAGCCACATGCTCACCGGTTTGCCACATGATGTAGGCCTATGGACTGAACAAGAAACCACCAAAAATTTTAACCAGTCATCGTTCTCACAACACTGAGGACCAGTCATTCGAAATGACTTCTCCATGCATTTTATGCATTGGTAAAAGCACTATGATGAAAAGTGTGATATGTTTTCAGGTATCTCCTATACTAGAGCCACATGCTCACCGGTTTGCCACAGGATGTAGGCCTATGGACTGAACAAGAAACCACCAAAAATTTTAACCAGTCATCGTTCTCACAACACTGAGGACCAGTCATTCGAAATGACTTCTCCATGCATTTTATGCATTGGTAAAAGCACTATGATGAAAAGTGTGATATGTTTTCTGGTATCTCCTATACTAATAGAGCCACATGCTCACCGGTTTGCCACATGATGTAGGCCTATGGACTGAACAAGAAACCACCAAAAATTTTAGCCAGTCATCGTTGTCACAACACTGAGGACCAGTCATTCGAAATGACTTCTCCATGCATTTTATGCATTGGTAAAAGCACTATGATGAAAAGTGTGATATGTTTTCAGGTATCTCCTATACTAATAGAGCCACATGCTCACCAGTTTGCCACATGATGTAGGCCTATGGACTGAACAAGAAACCACCAAAAATTTTAACCAGTCATCGTTCTCACAACACTGAGGACCAGTCATTCGAAATGACTTCTCCATGCATTTTATGCATTGGTAAAAGCACTATGATGAAAAGTGTGATATGTTTTCAGGTATCTCCTATACTAATAGAGCCACATGCTCACCGGTTTGCCACATGATGTAGGCCTATGGACTGAACAAGAAACCACCAAAAATTTTAACCAGTCATCGTTCTCACAACACTGAGGACCAGTCATTCGAAATGACTTCTCCATGCATTTTATGCATTGGTAAAAGCACTATGATGAAAAGTGTGATATGTTTTCAGGTATCTCCTATACTAATAGAGCCACATGCTCACCGGTTTGCCACATGATGTAGGCCTATGGACTGAACAAGAAACCACCAAAAATTTTAACCAGTCATCGTTGTCACAACACTGAGGACCAGTCCTTCGAAATGACTTCTCCATGCATTTTATGCATTGGTAAAAGCACTATGATGAAAAGTGTGATATGTTTTCAGGTATCTCCTATACTAATAGAGCCACATGCTCACCGGTTTGCCACATGATGTAGGCCTATGGACTGAACAAGAAACCACCAAAAATTTTAACCAGTCATCGTTCTCACAACACTGAGGACCAGTCATTCGAAATGACTTCTCCATGCATTTTATGCATTGGTAAAAGCACTATGATGAAAAGTGTGATATGTTTTCAGGTATCTCCTATACTAATAGAGCCACATGCTCACCGGTTTGCCACATGATGTAGGCCTATGGACTGAACAAGAAACCACCAAAAATTTTAACCAGTCATCGTTCTCACAACACTGAGGACCAGTCGTTCGAAATGACTTCTCCATGCATTTTATGCATTGGTAAAAGCACTATGATGAAAAGTGTGATATGTTTTCAGGTATCTCCTATACTAATAGAGCCACATGCTCACCGGTTTGCCACATGATGTAGGCCTATGGACTGAACAAGAAACCACCAAAAATTTTAACCAGTCATCGTTCTCACAACACTGAGGACCAGTCATTCGAAATGACTTCTCCATGCATTTTATGCATTGGTAAAAGCACTATGATGAAAAGTGTGATATGTTTTCTGGTATCTCCTATACTAATAGAGCCACATGCTCACCGGTTTGCCACATGATGTAGGCCTATGGACTGAACAAGAAACCACCAAAAATTTTAACCAGTCATCGTTCTCACAACACTGAGGACCAGTCATTCGGAATGACTTCTCCATGCATTTTATGCATTGGTAAAAGCACTATGATGAAAAGTGTGATATGTTTTCAGGTATCTCCTATACTAATAGAGCCACATGCTCACCGGTTTGCCACATGATGTAGGCCTATGGACTGAACAAGAAACCACCAAAAATTTTAACCAGTCATCGTTCTCACAACACTGAGGACCAGTCATTCGAAATGACTTCTCCATGCATTTTATGCATTGGTAAAAGCACTATGATGAAAAGTGTGATATGTTTTCAGGTATCTCCTATACTAATAGAGCCACATGCTCACCGGTTTGCCACATGATGTAGGCCTATGGACTGAACAAGAAACCACCAAAAATTTTAACCAGTCATCGTTCTCACAACACTGAGGACCAGTCATTCGAAATGACTTCTCCATGCATTTTATGCATTGGTAAAAGCACTATGATGAAAAGTGTGATATGTTTTCAGGTATCTCCTATACTAATAGAGCCACATGCTCACCGGTTTGCCACATGATGTAGGCCTATGGACTGAACAAGAAACCACCAAAAATTTTAACCAGTCATCGTTCTCACAACACTGAGGACCAGTCATTCGAAATGACTTCTCCATGCATTTTATGCATTGGTAAAAGCACTATGATGAAAAGTGTGATATGTTTTCAGGTATCTCCTATACTAAGAGAGCCACATGCTCACCGGTTTGCCACATGATGTAGGCCTATGGACTGAACAAGAAACCACCAAAAATTTTAACCAGTCATCGTTCTCACAACACTGAGGACCAGTCATTCGAAATGACTTCTCCATGCATTTTATGCATTGGTAAAAGCACTATGATGAAAAGTGTGATATGTTTTCAGGTATCTCCTATACTAATAGAGCCACATGCTCACCGGTTTGCCACATGATGTAGGCCTATGGACTGAACAAGAAACCACCAAAAATTTTAACCAGTCATCGTTCTCACAACACTGAGGACCAGTCATTAGAAATGACTTCTCCATGCATTTTATGCATTGGTAAAAGCACTATGATGAAAAGTGTGATATGTTTTCAGGTATCTCCTATACTAATAGAGCCACATGCTCACCGGTTTGCCACATGATGTAGGCCTATGGACTGAACAAGAAACCACCAAAAATTTTAACCAGTCATCGTTCTCACAACACTGAGGACCAGTCATTCGAAATGACTTCTCCATGCATTTTATGCATTGGTAAAAGCACTATGATGAAAAGTGTGATATGTTTTCAGGTATCTCCTATACTAATAGAGCCACATGCTCACCGGTTTGCCACATGATGTAGGCCTATGGACTGAACAAGAAACCACCAAAAATTTTAACCAGTCATCGTTCTCACAACACTGAGGACCAGTCATTCGAAATGACTTCTCCATGCATTTTATGCATTGGTAAAAGCACTATGATGAAAAGTGTGATATGTTTTCAGGTATCTCCTATACTAATAGAGCCACATGCTCACCGGTTTGCCACATGATGTAGGCCTATCGACTGAACAAGAAACCACCAAAAATTTTAACCAGTCATCGTTCTCACAACACTGAGGACCAGTCATTCGAAATGACTTCTCCATGCATTTTATGCATTGGTAAAAGCACTATGATGAAAAGTGTGATATGTTTTCAGGTATCTCCTATACTAATAGAGCCACATGCTCACCGGTTTGCCACATGATGTAGGCCTATGGACTGAACAAGAAACCACCAAAAATTTTAACCAGTCATCATTCTCACAACACTGAGGACCAGTCATTCGAAATGACTTCTCCATGCATTTTATGCATTGGTAAAAGCAATATGATGAAAAGTGTGATATGTTTTCAGGTATCTCCTATACTAATAGAGCCACATGCTCACCGGTTTGCCACATGATGTAGGCCTATCGACTGAACAAGAAACCACCAAAAATTTTAACCAGTCATCGTTCTCACAACACTGAGGACCAGTCATTCGAAATGACTTCTCCATGCATTTTATGCATTGGTAAAAGCACTATGATGAAAAGTGTGATATGTTTTCAGGTATCTCCTATACTAATAGAGCCACATGCTCACCGGTTTCCCACATGATGTAGGCCTATGGACTGAACAAGAAACCACCAAAAATTTTAACCAGTCATCATTCTCACAACACTGAGGACCAGTCATTCGAAATGACTTCTCCATGCATTTTATGCATTGGTAAAAGCACTATGATGAAAAGTGTGATATGTTTTCAGGTATCTCCTATACTAATAGAGCCACATGCTCACCGGTTTGCCACATGATGTAGGCCTATCGACTGAACAAGAAACCACCAAAAATTTTAACCAGTCATCGTTCTCACAACACTGAGGACCAGTCATTCGAAATGACTTCTCCATGCATTTTATGCATTGGTAAAAGCACTATGATGAAAAGTGTGATATGTTTTCAGGTATCTCCTATACTAATAGAGCCACATGCTCACCGGTTTGCCACATGATGTAGGCCTATGGACTGAACAAGAAACCACCAAAAATTTTAACCAGTCATCATTCTCACAACACTGAGGACCAGTCATTCGAAATGACTTCTCCATGCATTTTATGCATTGGTAAAAGCAATATGATGAAAAGTGTGATATGTTTTCAGGTATCTCCTATACTAATAGAGCCACATGCTCACCGGTTTGCCACATGATGTAGGCCTATGGACTGAACAAGAAACCACCAAAAATTTTAACCAGTCATCGTTCTCACAACACTGAGGACCAGTCATTCGAAATGACTTCTCCATGCATTTTATGCATTGGTAAAAGCACTATGATGAAAAGTGTGATATGTTTTCTGGTATCTCCTATACTAATAGAGCCACATGCTCACCGGTTTGCCACATGATGTAGGCCTATGGACTGAACAAGAAACCACCAAAAATTTTAACCAGTCATCGTTCTCACAACACTGAGGACCAGTCATTCGAAATGACTTCTCCATGCATTTTATGCATTGGTAAAAGCACTATGATGAAAAGTGTGATATGTTTTCAGATATCTCCTATACTAATAGAGCCACATGCTCACCGGTTTGCCACATGATGTAGGCCTATGGACTGAACAAGAAACCACCAAAAATTTTAACCAGTCATCGTTCTCACAACACTGAGGACCAGTCATTCGAAATGACTTCTCCATGCATTTTATGCATTGGTAAAAGCACTATGATGAAAAGTGTGATATGTTTTCAGGTATCTCCTATACTAATAGAGCCACATGCTCACCGGTTTGCCACATGATGTAGGCCTATGGACTGAACAAGAAACCACCAAAAATTTTAACCAGTCATCGTTCTCACAACACTGAGGACCAGTCATTCGAAATGACTTCTCCATGCATTTTATGCATTGGTAAAAGCACTATGATGAAAAGTGTGATATGTTTTCAGGTATCTCCTATACTAATAGAGCCACATGCTCACCGGTTTGCCACATGATGCAGGCCTATGGACTGAACAAGAAACCACCAAAAATTTTAACCAGTCATCGTTCTCACAACACTGAGGACCAGTCATTCGAAATGACTTCTCCATGCATTTTATGCATTGGTAAAAGCACTATGATGAAAAGTGTGATATGTTTTCAGGTATCTCCTATACTAATAGAGCCACATGCTCACCGGTTTGCCACATGATGCAGGCCTATGGACTGAACAAGAAACCACCAAAAATTTTAACCAGTCATCGTTCTCACAACACTGAGGACCAGTCATTCGAAATGACTTCTCCATGCATTTTATGCATTGGTAAAAGCACTATGATGAAAAGTGTGATATGTTTTCAGGTATCTCCTATACTAATAGAGCCACATGCTCACCGGTTTGCCACATGATGCAGGCCTATGGACTGAACAAGAAACCACCAAAAATTTTAACCAGTCATCGTTCTCACAACACTGAGGACCAGTCATTCGAAATGACTTCTCCATGCATTTTATGCATTGGTAAAAGCACTATGATGAAAAGTGTGATATGTTTTCAGGTATCTCCTATACTAATAGAGCCACATGCTCACCGGTTTGCCACATGATGTAGGCCTATGGACTGAACAAGAAACCACCAAAAATTTTAACCAGTCTTCGTTCTCACAACACTGAGGACCAGTCATTCGAAATGACTTCTCCATGCATTTTATGCATTGGTAAAAGCACTATGATGAAAAGTGTGATATGTTTTCAGGTATCTCCTATACTAATAGAGCCACATGCTCACCGGTTTGCCACATGATGCAGGCCTATGGACTGAACAAGAAACCACCAAAAATTTTAACCAGTCATCGTTCTCACAATACTGAGGACCAGTCATTCGAAATGACTTCTCCATGCATTTTATGCATTGGTAAAAGCACTATGATGAAAAGTGTGATATGTTTTCAGGTATCTCCTATACTAATAGAGCCACAATCTCACCGGTTTGCCACATGATGTAGGCCTTTGGACTGAACAAGAAACCACCAAAAATTTTAACCAGTCATCGTTCTCACAACACTGAGGACCAGTCATTCGAAATGACTTCTCCATGCATTTTATGCATTGGTAAAAGCACTATGATGAAAAGTGTGATATGTTTTCAGGTATCTCCTATACTAATAGAGCCACATGCTCACCGGTTTGCCACATGATGTAGGCCTATGGACTGAACAAGAAACCACCAAAAATTTTAACCAGTCATCATTCTCACAACACTGAGGACCAGTCATTCAAAATGACTTCTCCATGCATTTTATGCATTGGTAAAAGCACTATGATGAAAAGTGTGATATGTTTTCAGGTATCTCCTATACTAATAGAGCCACATGCTCACCGGTTTGCCACATGATGTAGGCCTATGGACTGAACAAGAAACCACCAAAAATTTTAACCAGTCATCGTTCTCACAACACTGAGGACCAGTCATTCGAAATGACTTCTCCATGCATTTTATGCATTGGTAAAAGCACTATGATGAAAAGTGTGATATGTTTTCAGGTATCTCCTATACTAATAGAGCCACATGCTCACCGGTTTGCCACATGATGTAGGCCTATGGACTGAACAAGAAACCACCAAAAATTTTAACCAGTCATCGTTCTCACAACACTGAGGACCAGTCATTCGAAATGACTTCTCCATGCATTTTATGCATTGGTAAAAGCACTATGATGAAAAGTGTGATATGTTTTCAGGTATCTCCTATACTAATAGAGCCACATGCTCACCGGTTTGCCACATGATGTAGGCCTATGGACTGAACAAGAAACCACCAAAAATTTTAACCAGTCATCGTTCTCACAACACTGAGGACCAGTCATTCGAAATGACTTCTCCATGCATTTTATGCATTGGTAAAAGCACTATGATGAAAAGTGTGATATGTTTTCAGGTATCTCCTATACTAATAGAGCCACATGCTCACCGGTTTGCCACATGATGTAGGCCTATGGACTGAACAAGAAACCACCAAAAATTTTAACCAGTCATCGTTCTCACAACACTGAGGACCAGTCATTCGAAATGACTTCTCCATGCATTTTATGCATTGGTAAAAGCACTATGATGAAAAGTGTGATATGTTTTCTGGTATCTCCTATACTAATAGAGCCACATGCTCACCGGTTTGCCACATGATGTAGGCCTATGGACTGAACAAGAAACCACCAAAAATTTTAACCAGTCATCGTTCTCACAACACTGAGGACCAGTCATTCGAAATGACTTCTCCATGCATTTTATGCATTGGTAAAAGCACTATGATGAAAAGTGTGATATGTTTTCAGGTATCTCCTATTCTAATAGAGCCACATGCTCACCGGTTTGCCACATGATGTAGGCCTATGGACTGAACAAGAAACCACCAAAAATTTTAACCAGTCATCGTTCTCACAACACTGAGGACCAGTCATTCGAAATGACTTCTCCATGCATTTTATGCATTGGTAAAAGCACTATGATGAAAAGTGTGATATGTTTTCAGGTATCTCCTATACTAATAGAGCCACATGCTCACCGGTTTGCCACATGATGTAGGCCTATGGACTGAACAAGAAACCACAAAAAATTTTAACCAGTCATCGTTCTCACAACACTGAGGACCAGTCATTCGAAATGACTTCTCCATGCATTTTATGCATTGGTAAAAGCACTATGATGAAAAGTGTGATATGTTTTCTGGTATCTCCTATACTAATAGAGCCACATGCTCACCGGTTTGCCACATGATGTAGGCCTATGGACTGAACAAGAAACCACCAAAAATTTTAACCAGTCATCGTTCTCACAACACTGAGGACCAGTCATTTGAAATGACTTCTCCATGCATTTTATGCATTGGTAAAAGCACTATGATGAAAAGTGTGATATGTTTTCAGGTATCTCCTATACTAATAGAGCCACATGCTCACCGGTTTGCCACATGATGTAGGCCTATGGACTGAACAAGAAACCACCAAAAATTTTAACCAGTCATCGTTCTCACAACACTGAGGACCAGTCATTCGAAATGACTTCTCCATGCATTTTATGCATTGGTAAAAGCACTATGATGAAAAGTGTGATATGTTTTCAGGTATCTCCTATACTAATAGAGCCACATGCTCACCGGTTTGCCACATGATGTAGGCCTATGGACTGAACAAGAAACCACCAAAAATTTTAACCAGTCATCGTTCTCACAACACTGAGGACCAGTCATTCGAAATGACTTCTCCATGCATTTTATGCATTGGTAAAAGCACTATGATGAAAAGTGTGATATGTTTTCAGGTATCTCCTATACTAATAGAGCCACATGCTCACCGGTTTGCCACATGATGTAGGCCTATGGACTAAACAAGAAACCACCAAAAATTTTAACCAGTCATCGTTCTCACAACACTGAGGACCAGTCATTCGAAATGACTTCTCCATGCATTTTATGCATTGGTAAAAGCACTATGATGAAAAGTGTGATATGTTTTCAGGTATCTCCTATACTAATAGAGCCACATGCTCACCGGTTTGCCACATGATGTAGGCCTATGGACTGAACAAGAAACCACCAAAAATTTTAACCAGTCATCGTTCTCACAACACTGAGGACCAGTCATTCGAAATGACTTCTCCATGCATTTTATGCATTGGTAAAAGCACTATGATGAAAAGTGTGATATGTTTTCAGGTATCTCCTATACTAATAGAGCCACATGCTCACCGGTTTGCCACATGATGTAGGCCTATTGACTGAACAAGAAACCACCAAAAATTTTAACCAGTCATCGTTCTCACAACACTGAGGACCAGTCATTCGAAATGACTTCTCCATGCATTTTATGCATTGGTAAAAGCACTATGATGAAAAGTGTGATATGTTTTCAGGTATCTCCTATACTAATAGAGCCACATGCTCACCGGTTTGCCACATGATGTAGGCCTATGGACTGAACAAGAAACCACCAAAAATTTTAACCAGTCATCGTTCTCACAACACTGAGGACCAGTCATTCGAAATGACTTCTCCATGCATTTTATGCATTGGTAAAAGCACTATGATGAAAAGTGTGATATGTTTTCTGGTATCTCCTATACTAATAGAGCCACATGCTCACCGGTTTGCCACATGATGTAGGCCTATGGACTGAACAAGAAACCACCAAAAATTTTAACCAGTCATCGTTCTCACAACACTGAGGACCAGTCATTCGAAATGACTTCTCCATGCATTTTATGCATTGGTAAAAGCACTATGATGAAAAGTGTGATATGTTTTCAGGTATCTCCTATACTAATAGAGCCACATGCTCACCGGTTTGCCACATGATGTAGGCCTATGGACTGAACAAGAAACCACCAAAAATTTTAACCAGTCATCGTTCTCACAACACTGAGGACCAGTCATTCGAAATGACTTCTCCATGCATTTTATGCATTGGTAAAAGCACTATGATGAAAAGTGTGATATGTTTTCAGGTATCTCCTATACTAATAGAGCCACATGCTCACCGGTTTGCCACATGATGTAGGCCTATGGACTGAACAAGAAACCACCAAAAATTTTAACCAGTCATCGTTCTCACAACACTGAGGACCAGTCATTCGAAATGACTTCTCCATGCATTTTATGCATTGGTAAAAGCACTATGATGAAAAGTGTGATATGTTTTCTGGTATCTCCTATACTAATAGAGCCACATGCTCACCGGTTTGCCACATGATGTAGGCCTATGGACTGAACAAGAAACCACCAAAAATTTTAACCAGTCATCGTTCTCACAACACTGAGGACCAGTCATTTGAAATGACTTCTCCATGCATTTTATGCATTGGTAAAAGCACTATGATGAAAAGTGTGATATGTTTTCAGGTATCTCCTGTACTAATAGAGCCACATGCTCACCGGTTTGCCACATGATGTAGGCCTATGGACTGAACAAGAAACCACCAAAAATTTTAACCAGTCATCGTTCTCACAACACTGAGGACCAGTCATTCGAAATGACTTCTCCATGCATTTTATGCATTGGTAAAAGCACTATGATGAAAAGTGTGATATGTTTTCAGGTATCTCCTATACTAATAGAGCCACATGCTCACCGGTTTGCCACATGATGTAGGCCTATGGACTGAACAAGAAACCACCAAAAATTTTAACCAGTCATCGTTCTCACAACACTGAGGACCAGTCATTCGAAATGACTTCTCCATGCATTTTATGCATTGGTAAAAGCACTATGATGAAAAGTGTGATATGTTTTCAGGTATCTCCTATACTAATAGAGCCACATGCTCACCGGTTTGCCACATGATGTAGGCCTATGGACTGAACAAGAAACCACCAAAAATTTTAACCAGTCATCGTTCTCACAACACTGAGGACCAGTCATTCGAAATGACTTCTCCATGCATTTTATGCATTGGTAAAAGCACTATGATGAAAAGTGTGATATGTTTTCAGGTATCTCCTATACTAATAGAGCCACATGCTCACCGGTTTGCCAAATGATGCAGGCCTATGGACTGAACAAGAAACCACCAAAAATTTTAACCAGTCATCGTTCTCACAACACTGAGGACCAGTCATTCGAAATGACTTCTCCATGCATTTTATGCATTGGTAAAAGCACTATGATGAAAAGTGTGATATGTTTTCAGGTATCTCCTATACTAATAGAGCCACATGCTCACCGGTTTGCCACATGATGCAGGCCTATGGACTGAACAAGAAACCACCAAAAATTTTAACCAGTCATCGTTCTCACAACACTGAGGACCAGTCATTCGAAATGACTTCTCCATGCATTTTATGCATTGGTAAAAGCACTATGATGAAAAGTGTGATATGTTTTCAGGTATCTCCTATACTAATAGAGCCACATGCTCACCGGTTTGCCACATGATGTAGGCCTATGGACTGAACAAGAAACCACCAAAAATTTTAACCAGTCTTCGTTCTCACAACACTGAGGACCAGTCATTCGAAATGACTTCTCCATGCATTTTATGCATTGGTAAAAGCACTATGATGAAAAGTGTGATATGTTTTCAGGTATCTCCTATACTAATAGAGCCACATGCTCACCGGTTTGCCACATGATGCAGGCCTATGGACTGAACAAGAAACCACCAAAAATTTTAACCAGTCATCGTTCTCACAACACTGAGGACCAGTCATTCGAAATGACTTCTCCATGCATTTTATGCATTGGTAAAAGCACTATGATGAAAAGTGTGATATGTTTTCAGGTATCTCCTATACTAATAGAGCCACAATCTCACCAGTTTGCCACATGATGTAGGCCTTTGGACTGAACAAGAAACCACCAAAAATTTTAGCCAGTCATCGTTCTCACAACACTGAGGACCAGTCATTCGAAATGACTTCTCCATGCATTTTATGCATTGGTAAAAGCACTATGATGAAAAGTGTGATATGTTTTCAGGTATCTCCTATACTAATAGAGCCACATGCTCACCGGTTTGCCACATGATGTAGGCCTATGGACTGAACAAGAAACCACCAAAAATTTTAACCAGTCATCATTCTCACAACACTGAGGACCAGTCATTCAAAATGACTTCTCCATGCATTTTATGCATTGGTAAAAGCACTATGATGAAAAGTGTGATATGTTTTCAGGTATCTCCTATACTAATAGAGCCACATGCTCACCGGTTTGCCACATGATGTAGGCCTATGGACTGAACAAGAAACCACCAAAAATTTTAACCAGTCATCGTTCTCACAACACTGAGGACCAGTCATTCGAAATGACTTCTCCATGCATTTTATGCATTGGTAAAAGCACTATGATGAAAAGTGTGATATGTTTTCAGGTATCTCCTATACTAATAGAGCCACATGCTCACCGGTTTGCCACATGATGTAGGCCTATGGACTGAACAAGAAACCACCAAAAATTTTAACCAGTCATCGTTCTCACAACACTGAGGACCAGTCATTCGAAATGACTTCTCCATGCATTTTATGCATTGGTAAAAGCACTATGATGAAAAGTGTGATATGTTTTCAGGTATCTCCTATACTAATAGAGCCACATGCTCACCGGTTTGCCACATGATGTAGGCCTATGGACTGAACAAGAAACCACCAAAAATTTTAACCAGTCATCGTTCTCACAACACTGAGGACCAGTCATTCGAAATGACTTCTCCATGCATTTTATGCATTGGTAAAAGCACTATGATGAAAAGTGTGATATGTTTTCAGGTATCTCCTATACTAATAGAGCCACATGCTCACCGGTTTGCTACATGATGTAGGCCTATGGACTGAACAAGAAACCACCAAAAATTTTAACCAGTCATCGTTCTCACAACACTGAGGACCAGTCATTCGAAATGACTTCTCCATGCATTTTATGCATTGGTAAAAGCACTATGATGAAAAGTGTGATATGTTTTCAGGTATCTCCTATACTAATAGAGCCACATGCTCACCGGTTTGCCACATGATGTAGGCCTATGGACTGAACAAGAAACCACCAAAAATTTTAACCAGTCATCGTTCTCACAACACTGAGGACCAGTCATTCGAAATGACTTCTCCATGCATTTTATGCATTGGTAAAAGCACTATGATGAAAAGTGTGATATGTTTTCAGGTATCTCCTATACTAATAGAGCCACATGCTCACCGGTTTGCCACATGATGTAGGCCTATGGACTGAACAAGAAACCACCAAAAATTTTAACCAGTCATCGTTCTCACAACACTGAGGACCAGTCATTCGAAATGACTTCTCCATGCATTTTATGCATTGGTAAAAGCACTATGATGAAAAGTGTGATATGTTTTCAGGTATCTCCTATACTAATAGAGCCACATGCTCACCGGTTTGCCACATGATGTAGGCCTATGGACTGAACAAGAAACCACCAAAAATTTTAACCAGTCATCGTTCTCACAACACTGAGGACCAGTCATTCGAAATGACTTCTCCATGCATTTCATGCATTGGTAAAAGCACTATGATGAAAAGTGTGATATGTTTTCAGGTATCTCCTATACTAATAGAGCCACATGCTCACCGGTTTGCCACATGATGTAGGCCTATGGACTGAACAAGAAACCACCAAAAATTTTAACCAGTCATCGTTCTCACAACACTGAGGACCAGTCATTCGAAATGACTTCTCCATGCATTTTATGCATTGGTAAAAGCACTATGATGAAAAGTGTGATATGTTTTCAGGTATCTCCTATACTAATAGAGCCACATGCTCACCGGTTTGCCACATGATGTAGGCCTATGGACTGAACAAGAAACCACCAAAAATTTTAACCAGTCATCGTTCTCACAACACTGAGGACCAGTCATTCGAAATGACTTCTCCATGCATTTTATGCATTGGTAAAAGCACTATGATGAAAAGTGTGATATGTTTTCAGGTATCTCCTATACTAATAGAGCCACATGCTCACCGGTTTGCCACATGATGTAGGCCTATTGACTGAACAAGAAACCACCAAAAATTTTAACCAGTCATCGTTCTCACAACACTGAGGACCAGTCATTCGAAATGACTTCTCCATGCATTTTATGCATTGGTAAAAGCACTATGATGAAAAGTGTGATATGTTTTCAGGTATCTCCTATACTAATAGAGCCACATGCTCACCGGTTTGCCACATGATGTAGGCCTATGGACTGAACAAGAAACCACCAAAAATTTTAACCAGTCATCGTTCTCACAACACTGAGGACCAGTCATTCGAAATGACTTCTCCATGCATTTTATGCATTGGTAAAAGCACTATGATGAAAAGTGTGATATGTTTTCTGGTATCTCCTATACTAATAGAGCCACATGCTCACCGGTTTGCCACATGATGTAGGCCTATGGACTGAACAAGAAACCACCAAAAATTTTAACCAGTCATCGTTCTCACAACACTGAGGACCAGTCATTCGAAATGACTTCTCCATGCATTTTATGCATTGGTAAAAGCACTATGATGAAAAGTGTGATATGTTTTCAGGTATCTCCTATACTAATAGAGCCACATGCTCACCGGTTTGCCACATGATGTAGGCCTATGGACTGAACAAGAAACCACCAAAAATTTTAACCAGTCATCGTTCTCACAACACTGAGGACCAGTCATTCGAAATGACTTCTCCATGCATTTTATGCATTGGTAAAAGCACTATGATGAAAAGTGTGATATGTTTTCAGGTTTTTCCTATACTAATAGAGCCACATGCTCACCGGTTTGCCACATGATGTAGGCCTATGGACTGAACAAGAAACCACCAAAAATTTTAACCAGTCATCGTTCTCACAACACTGAGGACCAGTCATTCGAAATGACTTCTCCATGCATTTTATGCATTGGTAAAAGCACTATGATGAAAAGTGTGATATGTTTTCTGGTATCTCCTATACTAATAGAGCCACATGCTCACCGGTTTGCCACATGATGTAGGCCTATGGACTGAACAAGAAACCACCAAAAATTTTAACCAGTCATCGTTCTCACAACACTGAGGACCAGTCATTTGAAATGACTTCTCCATGCATTTTATGCATTGGTAAAAGCACTATGATGAAAAGTGTGATATGTTTTCAGGTATCTCCTGTACTAATAGAGCCACATGCTCACCGGTTTGCCACATGATGTAGGCCTATGGACTGAACAAGAAACCACCAAAAATTTTAACCAGTCATCGTTCTCACAACACTGAGGACCAGTCATTCGAAATGACTTCTCCATGCATTTTATGCATTGGTAAAAGCACTATGATGAAAAGTGTGATATGTTTTCAGGTATCTCCTATACTAATAGAGCCACATGCTCACCGGTTTGCCACATGATGTAGGCCTATGGACTGAACAAGAAACCACCAAAAATTTTAACCAGTCATCGTTCTCACAACACTGAGGACCAGTCATTCGAAATGACTTCTCCATGCATTTTATGCATTGGTAAAAGCACTATGATGAAAAGTGTGATATGTTTTCAGGTATCTCCTATACTAATAGAGCCACATGCTCACCGGTTTGCCACATGATGTAGGCCTATGGACTGAACAAGAAACCACCAAAAATTTTAACCAGTCATCGTTCTCACAACACTGAGGACCAGTCATTCGAAATGACTTCTCCATGCATTTTATGCATTGGTAAAAGCACTATGATGAAAAGTGTGATATGTTTTCAGGTATCTCCTATACTAATAGAGCCACATGCTCACCGGTTTGCCACATGATGCAGGCCTATGGACTGAACAAGAAACCACCAAAAATTTTAACCAGTCATCGTTCTCACAACACTGAGGACCAGTCATTCGAAATGACTTCTCCATGCATTTTATGCATTGGTAAAAGCACTATGATGAAAAGTGTGATATGTTTTCAGGTATCTCCTGTACTAATAGAGCCACATGCTCACCGGTTTGCCACATGATGTAGGCCTATGGACTGAACAAGAAACCACCAAAAATTTTAACCAGTCATCGTTCTCACAACACTGAGGACCAGTCATTCGAAATGACTTCTCCATGCATTTTATGCATTGGTAAAAGCACTATGATGAAAAGTGTGATATGTTTTCAGGTATCTCCTATACTAATAGAGCCACATGCTCACCGGTTTGCCACATGATGTAGGCCTATGGACTGAACAAGAAACCACCAAAAATTTTAACCAGTCATCGTTCTCACAACACTGAGGACCAGTCATTCGAAATGACTTCTCCATGCATTTTATGCATTGGTAAAAGCACTATGATGAAAAGTGTGATATGTTTTCAGGTATCTCCTATACTAATAGAGCCACATGCTCACCGGTTTGCCACATGATGTAGGCCTATGGACTGAACAAGAAACCACCAAAAATTTTAACCAGTCATCGTTCTCACAACACTGAGGACCAGTCATTCGAAATGACTTCTCCATGCATTTTATGCATTGGTAAAAGCACTATGATGAAAAGTGTGATATGTTTTCAGGTATCTCCTATACTAATAGAGCCACATGCTCACCGGTTTGCCACATGATGCAGGCCTATGGACTGAACAAGAAACCACCAAAAATTTTAACCAGTCATCGTTCTCACAACACTGAGGACCAGTCATTCGAAATGACTTCTCCATGCATTTTATGCATTGGTAAAAGCACTATGATGAAAAGTGTGATATGTTTTCAGGTATCTCCTATACTAATAGAGCCACATGCTCACCGGTTTGCCACATGATGCAGGCCTATGGACTGAACAAGAAACCACCAAAAATTTTAACCAGTCATCGTTCTCACAACACTGAGGACCAGTCATTCGAAATGACTTCTCCATGCATTTTATGCATTGGTAAAAGCACTATGATGAAAAGTGTGATATGTTTTCAGGTATCTCCTATACTAATAGAGCCACATGCTCACCGGTTTGCCACATGATGTAGGCCTATGGACTGAACAAGAAACCACCAAAAATTTTAACCAGTCTTCGTTCTCACAACACTGAGGACCAGTCATTCGAAATGACTTCTCCATGCATTTTATGCATTGGTAAAAGCACTATGATGAAAAGTGTGATATGTTTTCAGGTATCTCCTATACTAATAGAGCCACATGCTCACCGGTTTGCCACATGATGCAGGCCTATGGACTGAACAAGAAACCACCAAAAATTTTAACCAGTCATCGTTCTCACAACACTGAGGACCAGTCATTCGAAATGACTTCTCCATGCATTTTATGCATTGGTAAAAGCACTATGATGAAAAGTGTGATATGTTTTCAGGTATCTCCTATACTAATAGAGCCACAATCTCACCAGTTTGCCACATGATGTAGGCCTTTGGACTGAACAAGAAACCACCAAAAATTTTAACCAGTCATCGTTCTCACAACACTGAGGACCAGTCATTCGAAATGACTTCTCCATGCATTTTATGCATTGGTAAAAGCACTATGATGAAAAGTGTGATATGTTTTCAGGTATCTCCTATACTAATAGAGCCACATGCTCACCGGTTTGCCACATGATGTAGGCCTATGGACTGAACAAGAAACCACCAAAAATTTTAACCAGTCATCATTCTCACAACACTGAGGACCAGTCATTCAAAATGACTTCTCCATGCATTTTATGCATTGGTAAAAGCACTATGATGAAAAGTGTGATATGTTTTCAGGTATCTCCTATACTAATAGAGCCACATGCTCACCGGTTTGCCACATGATGTAGGCCTATGGACTGAACAAGAAACCACCAAAAATTTTAACCAGTCATCGTTCTCACAACACTGAGGACCAGTCATTCGAAATGACTTCTCCATGCATTTTATGCATTGGTAAAAGCACTATGATGAAAAGTGTGATATGTTTTCAGGTATCTCCTATACTAATAGAGCCACATGCTCACCGGTTTGCCACATGATGTAGGCCTATGGACTGAACAAGAAACCACCAAAAATTTTAACCAGTCATCGTTCTCACAACACTGAGGACCAGTCATTCGAAATGACTTCTCCATGCATTTTATGCATTGGTAAAAGCACTATGATGAAAAGTGTGATATGTTTTCAGGTATCTCCTATACTAATAGAGCCACATGCTCACCGGTTTGCCACATGATGTAGGCCTATGGACTGAACAAGAAACCACCAAAAATTTTAACCAGTCATCGTTCTCACAACACTGAGGACCAGTCATTCGAAATGACTTCTCCATGCATTTTATGCATTGGTAAAAGCACTATGATGAAAAGTGTGATATGTTTTCAGGTATCTCCTATACTAATAGAGCCACATGCTCACCGGTTTGCTACATGATGTAGGCCTATGGACTGAACAAGAAACCACCAAAAATTTTAACCAGTCATCGTTCTCACAACACTGAGGACCAGTCATTCGAAATGACTTCTCCATGCATTTTATGCATTGGTAAAAGCACTATGATGAAAAGTGTGATATGTTTTCAGGTATCTCCTATACTAATAGAGCCACATGCTCACCGGTTTGCCACATGATGTAGGCCTATGGACTGAACAAGAAACCACCAAAAATTTTAACCAGTCATCGTTCTCACAACACTGAGGACCAGTCATTCGAAATGACTTCTCCATGCATTTTATGCATTGGTAAAAGCACTATGATGAAAAGTGTGATATGTTTTCAGGTATCTCCTATACTAATAGAGCCACATGCTCACCGGTTTGCCACATGATGTAGGCCTATGGACTGAACAAGAAACCACCAAAAATTTTAACCAGTCATCGTTCTCACAACACTGAGGACCAGTCATTCGAAATGACTTCTCCATGCATTTTATGCATTGGTAAAAGCACTATGATGAAAAGTGTGATATGTTTTCAGGTATCTCCTATACTAATAGAGCCACATGCTCACCGGTTTGCCACATGATGTAGGCCTATGGACTGAACAAGAAACCACCAAAAATTTTAACCAGTCATCGTTCTCACAACACTGAGGACCAGTCATTCGAAATGACTTCTCCATGCATTTTATGCATTGGTAAAAGCACTATGATGAAAAGTGTGATATGTTTTCTGGTATCTCCTATACTAATAGAGCCACATGCTCACCGGTTTGCCACATGATGTAGGCCTATGGACTGAACAAGAAACCACCAAAAATTTTAACCAGTCATCGTTCTCACAACACTGAGGACCAGTCATTCGAAATGACTTCTCCATGCATTTTATGCATTGGTAAAAGCACTATGATGAAAAGTGTGATATGTTTTCAGGTATCTCCTATACTAATAGAGCCACATGCTCACCGGTTTGCCACATGATGTAGGCCTATGGACTGAACAAGAAACCACCAAAAATTTTAACCAGTCATCGTTCTCACAACACTGAGGACCAGTCATTCGAAATGACTTCTCCATGCATTTTATGCATTGGTAAAAGCACTATGATGAAAAGTGTGAAATGTTTTCAGGTATCTCCTATACTAATAGAGCCACATGCTCACCGGTTTGCCACATGATGTAGGCCTATGGACTGAACAAGAAACCACCAAAAATTTTAACCAGTCATCGTTCTCACAACACTGAGGACCAGTCATTCGAAATGACTTCTCCATGCATTTTATGCATTGGTAAAAGCACTATGATGAAAAGTGTGATATGTTTTCTGGTATCTCCTATACTAATAGAGCCACATGCTCACCGGTTTGCCACATGATGTAGGCCTATGGACTGAACAAGAAACCACCAAAAATTTTAACCAGTCATCGTTCTCACAACACTGAGGACCAGTCATTTGAAATGACTTCTCCATGCATTTTATGCATTGGTAAAAGCACTATGATGAAAAGTGTGATATGTTTTCAGGTATCTCCTATACTAATAGAGCCACATGCTCACCGGTTTGCCACATGATGTAGGCCTATGGACTGAACAAGAAACCACCAAAAATTTTAACCAGTCATCGTTCTCACAACACTGAGGACCAGTCATTCGAAATGACTTCTCCATGCATTTTATGCATTGGTAAAAGCACTATGATGAAAAGTGTGATATGTTTTCAGGTATCTCCTATACTAATAGAGCCACATGCTCACCGGTTTGCCACATGATGTAGGCCTATGGACTGAACAAGAAACCACCAAAAATTTTAACCAGTCATCGTTCTCACAACACTGAGGACCAGTCATTCGAAATGACTTCTCCATGCATTTTATGCATTGGTAAAAGCACTATGATGAAAAGTGTGATATGTTTTCAGGTATCTCCTATACTAATAGAGCCACATGCTCACCGGTTTGCCACATGATGTAGGCCTATGGACTAAACAAGAAACCACCAAAAATTTTAACCAGTCATCGTTCTCACAACACTGAGGACCAGTCATTCGAAATGACTTCTCCATGCATTTTATGCATTGGTAAAAGCACTATGATGAAAAGTGTGATATGTTTTCAGGTATCTCCTATACTAATAGAGCCACATGCTCACCGGTTTGCCACATGATGTAGGCCTATGGACTGAACAAGAAACCACCAAAAATTTTAACAAGTCATCGTTCTCACAACACTGAGGACCAGTCATTCGAAATGACTTCTCCATGCATTTTATGCATTGGTAAAAGCACTATGATGAAAAGTGTGATATGTTTTCAGGTATCTCCTATACTAATAGAGCCACATGCTCACCGGTTTGCCACATGATGTAGGCCTATTGACTGAACAAGAAACCACCAAAAATTTTAACCAGTCATCGTTCTCACAACACTGAGGACCAGTCATTCGAAATGACTTCTCCATGCATTTTATGCATTGGTAAAAGCACTATGATGAAAAGTGTGATATGTTTTCAGGTATCTCCTATACTAATAGAGCCACATGCTCACCGGTTTGCCACATGATGTAGGCCTATGGACTGAACAAGAAACCACCAAAAATTTTAACCAGTCATCGTTCTCACAACACTGAGGACCAGTCATTCGAAATGACTTCTCCATGCATTTTATGCATTGGTAAAAGCACTATGATGAAAAGTGTGATATGTTTTCTGGTATCTCCTATACTAATAGAGCCACATGCTCACCGGTTTGCCACATGATGTAGGCCTATGGACTGAACAAGAAACCACCAAAAATTTTAACCAGTCATCGTTCTCACAACACTGAGGACCAGTCATTCGAAATGACTTCTCCATGCATTTTATGCATTGGTAAAAGCACTATGATGAAAAGTGTGATATGTTTTCAGGTATCTCCTATACTAATAGAGCCACATGCTCACCGGTTTGCCACATGATGTAGGCCTATGGACTGAACAAGAAACCACCAAAAATTTTAACCAGTCATCGTTCTCACAACACTGAGGACCAGTCATTCGAAATGACTTCTCCATGCATTTTATGCATTGGTAAAAGCACTATGATGAAAAGTGTGATATGTTTTCAGGTATCTCCTATACTAATAGAGCCACATGCTCACCGGTTTGCCACATGATGTAGGCCTATGGACTGAACAAGAAACCACCAAAAATTTTAACCAGTCATCGTTCTCACAACACTGAGGACCAGTCATTCGAAATGACTTCTCCATGCATTTTATGCATTGGTAAAAGCACTATGATGAAAAGTGTGATATGTTTTCTGGTATCTCCTATACTAATAGAGCCACATGCTCACCGGTTTGCCACATGATGTAGGCCTATGGACTGAACAAGAAACCACCAAAAATTTTAACCAGTCATCGTTCTCACAACACTGAGGACCAGTCATTCGAAATGACTTCTCCATGCATTTTATGCATTGGTAAAAGCACTATGATGAAAAGTGTGATATGTTTTCAGGTATCTCCTATACTAATAGAGCCACATGCTCACCGGTTTGCCACATGATGTAGGCCTATGGACTGAACAAGAAACCACCAAAAATTTTAACCAGTCTTCGTTCTCACAACACTGAGGACCAGTCATTCGAAATGACTTCTCCATGCATTTTATGCATTGGTAAAAGCACTATGATGAAAAGTGTGATATGTTTTCAGGTATCTCCTATACTAATAGAGCCACATGCTCACCGGTTTGCCACATGATGCAGGCCTATGGACTGAACAAGAAACCACCAAAAATTTTAACCAGTCATCGTTCTCACAACACTGAGGACCAGTCATTCGAAATGACTTCTCCATGCATTTTATGCATTGGTAAAAGCACTATGATGAAAAGTGTGATATGTTTTCAGGTATCTCCTATACTAATAGAGCCACAATCTCACCGGTTTGCCACATGATGTAGGCCTTTGGACTGAACAAGAAACCACCAAAAATTTTAACCAGTCATCGTTCTCACAACACTGAGGACCAGTCATTCGAAATGACTTCTCCATGCATTTTATGCATTGGTAAAAGCACTATGATGAAAAGTGTGATATGTTTTCAGGTATCTCCTATACTAATAGAGCCACATGCTCACCGGTTTGCCACATGATGTAGGCCTATGGACTGAACAAGAAACCACCAAAAATTTTAACCAGTCATCATTCTCACAACACTGAGGACCAGTCATTCAAAATGACTTCTCCATGCATTTTATGCATTGGTAAAAGCACTATGATGAAAAGTGTGATATGTTTTCAGGTATCTCCTATACTAATAGAGCCACATGCTCACCGGTTTGCCACATGATGTAGGCCTATGGACTGAACAAGAAACCACCAAAAATTTTAACCAGTCATCGTTCTCACAACACTGAGGACCAGTCATTCGAAATGACTTCTCCATGCATTTTATGCATTGGTAAAAGCACTATGATGAAAAGTGTGATATGTTTTCAGGTATCTCCTATACTAATAGAGCCACATGCTCACCGGTTTGCCACATGATGTAGGCCTATGGACTGAACAAGAAACCACCAAAAATTTTAACCAGTCATCGTTCTCACAACACTGAGGACCAGTCATTCGAAATGACTTCTCCATGCATTTTATGCATTGGTAAAAGCACTATGATGAAAAGTGTGATATGTTTTCAGGTATCTCCTATACTAATAGAGCCACATGCTCACCGGTTTGCCACATGATGTAGGCCTATGGACTGAACAAGAAACCACCAAAAATTTTAACCAGTCATCGTTCTCACAACACTGAGGACCAGTCATTCGAAATGACTTCTCCATGCATTTTATGCATTGGTAAAAGCACTATGATGAAAAGTGTGATATGTTTTCAGGTATCTCCTATACTAATAGAGCCACATGCTCACCGGTTTGCTACATGATGTAGGCCTATGGACTGAACAAGAAACCACCAAAAATTTTAACCAGTCATCGTTCTCACAACACTGAGGACCAGTCATTCGAAATGACTTCTCCATGCATTTTATGCATTGGTAAAAGCACTATGATGAAAAGTGTGATATGTTTTCAGGTATCTCCTATACTAATAGAGCCACATGCTCACCGGTTTGCCACATGATGTAGGCCTATGGACTGAACAAGAAACCACCAAAAATTTTAACCAGTCATCGTTCTCACAACACTGAGGACCAGTCATTCGAAATGACTTCTCCATGCATTTTATGCATTGGTAAAAGCACTATGATGAAAAGTGTGATATGTTTTCAGGTATCTCCTATACTAATAGAGCCACATGCTCACCGGTTTGCCACATGATGTAGGCCTATGGACTGAACAAGAAACCACCAAAAATTTTAACCAGTCATCGTTCTCACAACACTGAGGACCAGTCATTCGAAATGACTTCTCCATGCATTTTATGCATTGGTAAAAGCACTATGATGAAAAGTGTGATATGTTTTCAGGTATCTCCTATACTAATAGAGCCACATGCTCACCGGTTTGCCACATGATGTAGGCCTATGGACTGAACAAGAAACCACCAAAAATTTTAACCAGTCATCGTTCTCACAACACTGAGGACCAGTCATTCGAAATGACTTCTCCATGCATTTTATGCATTGGTAAAAGCACTATGATGAAAAGTGTGATATGTTTTCTGGTATCTCCTATACTAATAGAGCCACATGCTCACCGGTTTGCCACATGATGTAGGCCTATGGACTGAACAAGAAACCACCAAAAATTTTAACCAGTCATCGTTCTCACAACACTGAGGACCAGTCATTCGAAATGACTTCTCCATGCATTTTATGCATTGGTAAAAGCACTATGATGAAAAGTGTGATATGTTTTCAGGTATCTCCTATACTAATAGAGCCACATGCTCACCGGTTTGCCACATGATGTAGGCCTATGGACTGAACAAGAAACCACCAAAAATTTTAACCAGTCATCGTTCTCACAACACTGAGGACCAGTCATTCGAAATGACTTCTCCATGCATTTTATGCATTGGTAAAAGCACTATGATGAAAAGTGTGATATGTTTTCTGGTATCTCCTATACTAATAGAGCCACATGCTCACCGGTTTGCCACATGATGTAGGCCTATGGACTGAACAAGAAACCACCAAAAATTTTAACCAGTCATCGTTCTCACAACACTGAGGACCAGTCATTCGAAATGACTTCTCCATGCATTTTATGCATTGGTAAAAGCACTATGATGAAAAGTGTGATATGTTTTCAGGTATCTCCTATACTAATAGAGCCACATGCTCACCGGTTTGCCACATGATGTAGGCCTATGGACTGAACAAGAAACCACCAAAAATTTTAACCAGTCTTCGTTCTCACAACACTGAGGACCAGTCATTCGAAATGACTTCTCCATGCATTTTATGCATTGGTAAAAGCACTATGATGAAAAGTGTGATATGTTTTCAGGTATCTCCTATACTAATAGAGCCACATGCTCACCGGTTTGCCACATGATGCAGGCCTATGGACTGAACAAGAAACCACCAAAAATTTTAACCAGTCATCGTTCTCACAACACTGAGGACCAGTCATTCGAAATGACTTCTCCATGCATTTTATGCATTGGTAAAAGCACTATGATGAAAAGTGTGATATGTTTTCAGGTATCTCCTATACTAATAGAGCCACAATCTCACCGGTTTGCCACATGATGTAGGCCTTTGGACTGAACAAGAAACCACCAAAAATTTTAACCAGTCATCGTTCTCACAACACTGAGGACCAGTCATTCGAAATGACTTCTCCATGCATTTTATGCATTGGTAAAAGCACTATGATGAAAAGTGTGATATGTTTTCAGGTATCTCCTATACTAATAGAGCCACATGCTCACCGGTTTGCCACATGATGTAGGCCTATGGACTGAACAAGAAACCACCAAAAATTTTAACCAGTCATCATTCTCACAACACTGAGGACCAGTCATTCAAAATGACTTCTCCATGCATTTTATGCATTGGTAAAAGCACTATGATGAAAAGTGTGATATGTTTTCAGGTATCTCCTATACTAATAGAGCCACATGCTCACCGGTTTGCCACATGATGTAGGCCTATGGACTGAACAAGAAACCACCAAAAATTTTAACCAGTCATCGTTCTCACAACACTGAGGACCAGTCATTCGAAATGACTTCTCCATGCATTTTATGCATTGGTAAAAGCACTATGATGAAAAGTGTGATATGTTTTCAGGTATCTCCTATACTAATAGAGCCACATGCTCACCGGTTTGCCACATGATGTAGGCCTATGGACTGAACAAGAAACCACCAAAAATTTTAACCAGTCATCGTTCTCACAACACTGAGGACCAGTCATTCGAAATGACTTCTCCATGCATTTTATGCATTGGTAAAAGCACTATGATGAAAAGTGTGATATGTTTTCAGGTATCTCCTATACTAATAGAGCCACATGCTCACCGGTTTGCCACATGATGTAGGCCTATGGACTGAACAAGAAACCACCAAAAATTTTAACCAGTCATCGTTCTCACAACACTGAGGACCAGTCATTCGAAATGACTTCTCCATGCATTTTATGCATTGGTAAAAGCACTATGATGAAAAGTGTGATATGTTTTCAGGTATCTCCTATACTAATAGAGCCACATGCTCACCGGTTTGCTACATGATGTAGGCCTATGGACTGAACAAGAAACCACCAAAAATTTTAACCAGTCATCGTTCTCACAACACTGAGGACCAGTCATTCGAAATGACTTCTCCATGCATTTTATGCATTGGTAAAAGCACTATGATGAAAAGTGTGATATGTTTTCAGGTATCTCCTATACTAATAGAGCCACATGCTCACCGGTTTGCCACATGATGTAGGCCTATGGACTGAACAAGAAACCACCAAAAATTTTAACCAGTCATCGTTCTCACAACACTGAGGACCAGTCATTCGAAATGACTTCTCCATGCATTTTATGCATTGGTAAAAGCACTATGATGAAAAGTGTGATATGTTTTCAGGTATCTCCTATACTAATAGAGCCACATGCTCACCGGTTTGCCACATGATGTAGGCCTATGGACTGAACAAGAAACCGCCAAAAATTTTAACCAGTCATCGTTCTCACAACACTGAGGACCAGTCATTCGAAATGACTTCTCCATGCATTTTATGCATTGGTAAAAGCACTATGATGAAAAGTGTGATATGTTTTCAGGTATCTCCTATACTAATAGAGCCACATGCTCACCGGTTTGCCACATGATGTAGGCCTATGGACTGAACAAGAAACCACCAAAAATTTTAACCAGTCATCGTTCTCACAACACTGAGGACCAGTCATTCGAAATGACTTCTCCATGCATTTTATGCATTGGTAAAAGCACTATGATGAAAAGTGTGATATGTTTTCTGGTATCTCCTATACTAATAGAGCCACATGCTCACCGGTTTGCCACATGATGTAGGCCTATGGACTGAACAAGAAACCACCAAAAATTTTAACCAGTCATCGTTCTCACAACACTGAGGACCAGTCATTCGAAATGACTTCTCCATGCATTTTATGCATTGGTAAAAGCACTATGATGAAAAGTGTGATATGTTTTCAGGTATCTCCTATACTAATAGAGCCACATGCTCACCGGTTTGCCACATGATGTAGGCCTATGGACTGAACAAGAAACCACCAAAAATTTTAACCAGTCATCGTTCTCACAACACTGAGGACCAGTCATTCGAAATGACTTCTCCATGCATTTTATGCATTGGTAAAAGCACTATGATGAAAAGTGTGATATGTTTTCAGGTATCTCCTATACTAATAGAGCCACATGCTCACCGGTTTGCCACATGATGTAGGCCTATGGACTGAACAAGAAACCACCAAAAATTTTAACCAGTCATCGTTCTCACAACACTGAGGACCAGTCATTCGAAATGACTTCTCCATGCATTTTATGCATTGGTAAAAGCACTATGATGAAAAGTGTGATATGTTTTCTGGTATCTCCTATACTAATAGAGCCACATGCTCACCGGTTTGCCACATGATGTAGGCCTATGGACTGAACAAGAAACCACCAAAAATTTTAACCAGTCATCGTTCTCACAACACTGAGGACCAGTCATTTGAAATGACTTCTCCATGCATTTTATGCATTGGTAAAAGCACTATGATGAAAAGTGTGATATGTTTTCAGGTATCTCCTATACTAATAGAGCCACATGCTCACCGGTTTGCCACATGATGTAGGCCTATGGACTGAACAAGAAACCACCAAAAATTTTAACCAGTCATCGTTCTCACAACACTGAGGACCAGTCATTCGAAATGACTTCTCCATGCATTTTATGCATTGGTAAAAGCACTATGATGAAAAGTGTGATATGTTTTCTGGTATCTCCTATACTAATAGAGCCACATGCTCACCGGTTTGCCACATGATGTAGGCCTATGGACTGAACAAGAAACCACCAAAAATTTTAACCAGTCATCGTTCTCACAACACTGAGGACCAGTCATTCGAAATGACTTCTCCATGCATTTTATGCATTGGTAAAAGCACTATGATGAAAAGTGTGATATGTTTTCAGGTATCTCCTATACTAATAGAGCCACATGCTCACCGGTTTGCCACATGATGTAGGCCTATGGACTGAACAAGAAACCACCAAAAATTTTAACCAGTCTTCGTTCTCACAACACTGAGGACCAGTCATTCGAAATGACTTCTCCATGCATTTTATGCATTGGTAAAAGCACTATGATGAAAAGTGTGATATGTTTTCAGGTATCTCCTATACTAATAGAGCCACATGCTCACCGGTTTGCCACATGATGCAGGCCTATGGACTGAACAAGAAACCACCAAAAATTTTAACCAGTCATCGTTCTCACAACACTGAGGACCAGTCATTCGAAATGACTTCTCCATGCATTTTATGCATTGGTAAAAGCACTATGATGAAAAGTGTGATATGTTTTCAGGTATCTCCTATACTAATAGAGCCACAATCTCACCGGTTTGCCACATGATGTAGGCCTTTGGACTGAACAAGAAACCACCAAAAATTTTAACCAGTCATCGTTCTCACAACACTGAGGACCAGTCATTCGAAATGACTTCTCCATGCATTTTATGCATTGGTAAAAGCACTATGATGAAAAGTGTGATATGTTTTCAGGTATCTCCTATACTAATAGAGCCACATGCTCACCGGTTTGCCACATGATGTAGGCCTATGGACTGAACAAGAAACCACCAAAAATTTTAACCAGTCATCATTCTCACAACACTGAGGACCAGTCATTCAAAATGACTTCTCCATGCATTTTATGCATTGGTAAAAGCACTATGATGAAAAGTGTGATATGTTTTCAGGTATCTCCTATACTAATAGAGCCACATGCTCACCGGTTTGCCACATGATGTAGGCCTATGGACTGAACAAGAAACCACCAAAAATTTTAACCAGTCATCGTTCTCACAACACTGAGGACCAGTCATTCGAAATGACTTCTCCATGCATTTTATGCATTGGTAAAAGCACTATGATGAAAAGTGTGATATGTTTTCAGGTATCTCCTATACTAATAGAGCCACATGCTCACCGGTTTGCCACATGATGTAGGCCTATGGACTGAACAAGAAACCACCAAAAATTTTAACCAGTCATCGTTCTCACAACACTGAGGACCAGTCATTCGAAATGACTTCTCCATGCATTTTATGCATTGGTAAAAGCACTATGATGAAAAGTGTGATATGTTTTCAGGTATCTCCTATACTAATAGAGCCACATGCTCACCGGTTTGCCACATGATGTAGGCCTATGGACTGAACAAGAAACCACCAAAAATTTTAACCAGTCATCGTTCTCACAACACTGAGGACCAGTCATTCGAAATGACTTCTCCATGCATTTTATGCATTGGTAAAAGCACTATGATGAAAAGTGTGATATGTTTTCAGGTATCTCCTATACTAATAGAGCCACATGCTCACCGGTTTGCTACATGATGTAGGCCTATGGACTGAACAAGAAACCACCAAAAATTTTAACCAGTCATCGTTCTCACAACACTGAGGACCAGTCATTCGAAATGACTTCTCCATGCATTTTATGCATTGGTAAAAGCACTATGATGAAAAGTGTGATATGTTTTCAGGTATCTCCTATACTAATAGAGCCACATGCTCACCGGTTTGCCACATGATGTAGGCCTATGGACTGAACAAGAAACCACCAAAAATTTTAACCAGTCATCGTTCTCACAACACTGAGGACCAGTCATTCGAAATGACTTCTCCATGCATTTTATGCATTGGTAAAAGCACTATGATGAAAAGTGTGATATGTTTTCAGGTATCTCCTATACTAATAGAGCCACATGCTCACCGGTTTGCCACATGATGTAGGCCTATGGACTGAACAAGAAACCGCCAAAAATTTTAACCAGTCATCGTTCTCACAACACTGAGGACCAGTCATTCGAAATGACTTCTCCATGCATTTTATGCATTGGTAAAAGCACTATGATGAAAAGTGTGATATGTTTTCAGGTATCTCCTATACTAATAGAGCCACATGCTCACCGGTTTGCCACATGATGTAGGCCTATGGACTGAACAAGAAACCACCAAAAATTTTAACCAGTCATCGTTCTCACAACACTGAGGACCAGTCATTCGAAATGACTTCTCCATGCATTTTATGCATTGGTAAAAGCACTATGATGAAAAGTGTGATATGTTTTCTGGTATCTCCTATACTAATAGAGCCACATGCTCACCGGTTTGCCACATGATGTAGGCCTATGGACTGAACAAGAAACCACCAAAAATTTTAACCAGTCATCGTTCTCACAACACTGAGGACCAGTCATTCGAAATGACTTCTCCATGCATTTTATGCATTGGTAAAAGCACTATGATGAAAAGTGTGATATGTTTTCAGGTATCTCCTATACTAATAGAGCCACATGCTCACCGGTTTGCCACATGATGTAGGCCTATGGACTGAACAAGAAACCACCAAAAATTTTAACCAGTCATCGTTCTCACAACACTGAGGACCAGTCATTCGAAATGACTTCTCCATGCATTTTATGCATTGGTAAAAGCACTATGATGAAAAGTGTGATATGTTTTCAGGTATCTCCTATACTAATAGAGCCACATGCTCACCGGTTTGCCACATGATGTAGGCCTATGGACTGAACAAGAAACCACCAAAAATTTTAACCAGTCATCGTTCTCACAACACTGAGGACCAGTCATTCGAAATGACTTCTCCATGCATTTTATGCATTGGTAAAAGCACTATGATGAAAAGTGTGATATGTTTTCTGGTATCTCCTATACTAATAGAGCCACATGCTCACCGGTTTGCCACATGATGTAGGCCTATGGACTGAACAAGAAACCACCAAAAATTTTAACCAGTCATCGTTCTCACAACACTGAGGACCAGTCATTTGAAATGACTTCTCCATGCATTTTATGCATTGGTAAAAGCACTATGATGAAAAGTGTGATATGTTTTCAGGTATCTCCTATACTAATAGAGCCACATGCTCACCGGTTTGCCACATGATGTAGGCCTATGGACTGAACAAGAAACCACCAAAAATTTTAACCAGTCATCGTTCTCACAACACTGAGGACCAGTCATTCGAAATGACTTCTCCATGCATTTTATGCATTGGTAAAAGCACTATGATGAAAAGTGTGATATGTTTTCAGGTATCTCCTATACTAATAGAGCCACATGCTCACCGGTTTGCCACATGATGTAGGCCTATGGACTGAACAAGAAACCACCAAAAATTTTAACCAGTCATCGTTCTCACAACACTGAGGACCAGTCATTCGAAATGACTTCTCCATGCATTTTATGCATTGGTAAAAGCACTATGATGAAAAGTGTGATATGTTTTCAGGTATCTCCTATACTAATAGAGCCACATGCTCACCGGTTTGCCACATGATGTAGGCCTATGGACTAAACAAGAAACCACCAAAAATTTTAACCAGTCATCGTTCTCACAACACTGAGGACCAGTCATTCGAAATGACTTCTCCATGCATTTTATGCATTGGTAAAAGCACTATGATGAAAAGTGTGATATGTTTTCAGGTATCTCCTATACTAATAGAGCCACATGCTCACCGGTTTGCCACATGATGTAGGCCTATGGACTGAACAAGAAACCACCAAAAATTTTAACCAGTCATCGTTCTCACAACACTGAGGACCAGTCATTCGAAATGACTTCTCCATGCATTTTATGCATTGGTAAAAGCACTATGATGAAAAGTGTGATATGTTTTCAGGTATCTCCTATACTAATAGAGCCACATGCTCACCGGTTTGCCACATGATGTAGGCCTATGGACTGAACAAGAAACCACCAAAAATTTTAACCAGTCTTCGTTCTCACAACACTGAGGACCAGTCATTCGAAATGACTTCTCCATGCATTTTATGCATTGGTAAAAGCACTATGATGAAAAGTGTGATATGTTTTCAGGTATCTCCTATACTAATAGAGCCACATGCTCACCGGTTTGCCACATGATGCAGGCCTATGGACTGAACAAGAAACCACCAAAAATTTTAACCAGTCATCGTTCTCACAACACTGAGGACCAGTCATTCGAAATGACTTCTCCATGCATTTTATGCATTGGTAAAAGCACTATGATGAAAAGTGTGATATGTTTTCAGGTATCTCCTATACTAACAGAGCCACAATCTCACCGGTTTGCCACATGATGTAGGCCTTTGGACTGAACAAGAAACCACCAAAAATTTTAACCAGTCATCGTTCTCACAACACTGAGGACCAGTCATTCGAAATGACTTCTCCATGCATTTTATGCATTGGTAAAAGCACTATGATGAAAAGTGTGATATGTTTTCAGGTATCTCCTATACTAATAGAGCCACATGCTCACCGGTTTGCCACATGATGTAGGCCTATGGACTGAACAAGAAACCACCAAAAATTTTAACCAGTCATCATTCTCACAACACTGAGGACCAGTCATTCAAAATGACTTCTCCATGCATTTTATGCATTGGTAAAAGCACTATGATGAAAAGTGTGATATGTTTTCAGGTATCTCCTATACTAATAGAGCCACATGCTCACCGGTTTGCCACATGATGTAGGCCTATGGACTGAACAAGAAACCACCAAAAATTTTAACCAGTCATCGTTCTCACAACACTGAGGACCAGTCATTCGAAATGACTTCTCCATGCATTTTATGCATTGGTAAAAGCACTATGATGAAAAGTGTGATATGTTTTCAGGTATCTCCTATACTAATAGAGCCACATGCTCACCGGTTTGCCACATGATGTAGGCCTATGGACTGAACAAGAAACCACCAAAAATTTTAACCAGTCATCGTTCTCACAACACTGAGGACCAGTCATTCGAAATGACTTCTCCATGCATTTTATGCATTGGTAAAAGCACTATGATGAAAAGTGTGATATGTTTTCAGGTATCTCCTATACTAATAGAGCCACATGCTCACCGGTTTGCCACATGATGTAGGCCTATGGACTGAACAAGAAACCACCAAAAATTTTAACCAGTCATCGTTCTCACAACACTGAGGACCAGTCATTCGAAATGACTTCTCCATGCATTTTATGCATTGGTAAAAGCACTATGATGAAAAGTGTGATATGTTTTCAGGTATCTCCTATACTAATAGAGCCACATGCTCACCGGTTTGCTACATGATGTAGGCCTATGGACTGAACAAGAAACCACCAAAAATTTTAACCAGTCATCGTTCTCACAACACTGAGGACCAGTCATTCGAAATGACTTCTCCATGCATTTTATGCATTGGTAAAAGCACTATGATGAAAAGTGTGATATGTTTTCAGGTATCTCCTATACTAATAGAGCCACATGCTCACCGGTTTGCCACATGATGTAGGCCTATGGACTGAACAAGAAACCACCAAAAATTTTAACCAGTCATCGTTCTCACAACACTGAGGACCAGTCATTCGAAATGACTTCTCCATGCATTTTATGCATTGGTAAAAGCACTATGATGAAAAGTGTGATATGTTTTCAGGTATCTCCTATACTAATAGAGCCACATGCTCACCGGTTTGCCACATGATGTAGGCCTATGGACTGAACAAGAAACCACCAAAAATTTTAACCAGTCATCGTTCTCACAACACTGAGGACCAGTCATTCGAAATGACTTCTCCATGCATTTTATGCATTGGTAAAAGCACTATGATGAAAAGTGTGATATGTTTTCAGGTATCTCCTATACTAATAGAGCCACATGCTCACCGGTTTGCCACATGATGTAGGCCTATGGACTGAACAAGAAACCACCAAAAATTTTAACCAGTCATCGTTCTCACAACACTGAGGACCAGTCATTCGAAATGACTTCTCCATGCATTTTATGCATTGGTAAAAGCACTATGATGAAAAGTGTGATATGTTTTCTGGTATCTCCTATACTAATAGAGCCACATGCTCACCGGTTTGCCACATGATGTAGGCCTATGGACTGAACAAGAAACCACCAAAAATTTTAACCAGTCATCGTTCTCACAACACTGAGGACCAGTCATTCGAAATGACTTCTCCATGCATTTTATGCATTGGTAAAAGCACTATGATGAAAAGTGTGATATGTTTTCAGGTATCTCCTATACTAATAGAGCCACATGCTCACCGGTTTGCCACATGATGTAGGCCTATGGACTGAACAAGAAACCACCAAAAATTTTAACCAGTCATCGTTCTCACAACACTGAGGACCAGTCATTCGAAATGACTTCTCCATGCATTTTATGCATTGGTAAAAGCACTATGATGAAAAGTGTGATATGTTTTCAGGTATCTCCTATACTAA
>NW_027194256.1:0-10000 GCF_032444005.1 Ranitomeya imitator
TAAAAATTTCAGACAGGTGTCAGACTTCCAGGCAGGGGGAAACCGCCGGAGGCGTACCGAGGAGGCTTCCAGGAGCCTGGGGAAGATTTTCCAAAAGTGTCCTTGACACTTAGAAATATTTTCAGAAAATCACGATTTTGTGAAAATTGACACGTTTCCCCTACTTCCACGCCAGGGGGGCGTCAATATGTTGTGAGGTACCCCAGGACAACAGTCGCCCAAATGTGGGTGAAGTTTGCGAGTCATGGGCGCAAAGTCGAATTTTGGGTGAAAAACCGCATTTTCATACTCTAAAAATTTCAGACAAGTGTCAGACTTCCAGGCAGGGGAAAACCGCAGGAGGCGTACCGAGGAGGCTTCCAGGAGCCTGGGGAAGATTATCCAAAAGTGCCCTTGACACTTAGAAATATTTTCAGAAAATCACGATTTTGTGAAAATTGACACGTTTCCCCTACTTCCACGCCAGGGGGGCGTCAATATGTTGTGAGGTACCCCAGGACAGTCGCCCAAATGTGGGTGAAGTTTGCGGGTCATGGGCGCAAAGTCGAATTTTGGGTGAAAAACCGCATTTTCATACTCTAAAAATTTCAGACAGGTGTCAGACTTCCAGGCAGGGAGAAACCGCAGGAGGCGTACCGAGGAGGCTTCCAGGAGCCTGGGGAAGATTATCCAAAAGAGTCCTTGACACTTAGAAATATTTTCAGAAAATCACGATTTTGTGAAAATTGACACGTTTCCCCTACTTCCACGCCAGGGGGGCGTCAATATGTTGTGAGGTACCCCAGGACAGTCGCCCAAATGTGGGTGAAGTTTGCGAGTCATGGGCGCAAAGTCGAATTTTGGGTGAAAAACCGCATTTTCATACTCTAAAAATTTCAGACAAGTGTCAGACTTCCAGGCAGGGAGAAACCGCAGGAGGCGTACCGAGGAGGCTTCCAGGAGCCTGGGGAAGATTATCCAAAAGAGTCCTTGACACTTAGAAATATTTTCAGAAAATCACGATTTTGTGAAAATTGACACGTTTCCCCTACTTCCACGCCAGGGGGGCGTCAATATGTTGTGAGGTACCCCAGGACAGTCGCCCAAATGTGGGTGAAGTTTGCGAGTCATGGGCGCACAGTCGAATTTTGGGTGAAAAACCGCATTTTCATACTCTAAAAATTTCAGACAAGTGTCAGACTTCCAGGCAGGGGGAAACCGCCGGAGGCGTACCGAGGAGGCTTCCAGGAGCCTGGGGAAGATTTTCCAAAAGTGTCCTTGACACTTAGAAATATTTTCAGAAAATCACGATTTTGTGAAAATTGACACGTTTCCCCTACTTCCACGCCAGGGGGGCGTCAATATGTTGTGAGGTACCCCAGGACAGTCGCCCAAATGTGGGTGAAGTTTGCGAGTCATGGGCGCACAGTCGAATTTTGGGTGAAAAACCGCATTTTCATACTCTAAAAATTTCAGACAAGTGTCAGACTTCCAGGCAGGGGGAAACCGCCGGAGGCGTACCGAGGAGGCTTCCAGGAGCCTGGGGAAGATTTTCCAAAAGTGTCCTTGACACTTAGAAATATTTTCAGAAAATCACGATTTTGTGAAAATTGACACGTTTCCCCTACTTCCACGCCAGGGGGGCGTCAATATGTTGTGAGGTACCCCAGGACAGTCGCCCAAATGTGGGTGAAGTTTGCGAGTCATGGGCGCACAGTCGAATTTTGGGTGAAAAACCGCATTTTCATACTCTAAAAATTTCAGACAAGTGTCAGACTTCCAGGCAGGGGGAAACCGCCGGAGGCGTACCGAGGAGGCTTCCAGGAGCCTGGGGAAGATTTTCCAAAAGTGTCCTTGACACTTAGAAATATTTTCAGAAAATCACGATTTTGTGAAAATTGACACGTTTCCCCTACTTCCACGCCAGGGGGGCGTCAATATGTTGTGAGGTACCCCAGGACAGTCGCCCAAATGTGGGTGAAGTTTGCGAGTCATGGGCGCAAAGTCGAATTTTGGGTGAAAAACCGCATTTTCATACTCTAAAAATTTCAGACAAGTGTCAGACTTCCAGGCAGGGGAAAACCGCAGGAGGCGTACCGAGGAGGCTTCCAGGAGCCTGGGGAAGATTATCCAAAAGTGCCCTTGACACTTAGAAATATTTTCAGAAAATCACGATTTTGTGAAAATTGACACGTTTCCCCTACTTCCACGCCAGGGGGGCGTCAATATGATGTGAGGTACCCCAAGGCAGTGACCTAACTGTGGGTGAAGTTTGCGGGTCATGGGCGCAAAGTCGAATTTTGGGTGAAAAACCGCATTTTCATACTCTAAAAATTTCAGACAGGTGTCAGACTTCCAGGCAGGGAGAAACCGCAGGAGGCGTACCGAGGAGGCTTCCAGGAGCCTGGGGAAGATTATCCAAAAGAGTCCTTGACACTTAGAAATATTTTCAGAAAATCACGATTTTGTGAAAATTGACACGTTTCCCCTACTTCCACGCCAGGGGGGCGTCAATATGATGTGAGGTACCCCAAGGCAGTGACCTAACTGTGGGTGAAGTTTGCGGGTCATGGGCGCAAAGTCGAATTTTGGGTGAAAAACCGCATTTTCATACTCTAAAAATTTCAGACAGGTGTCAGACTTCCAGGCAGGGGGAAACCGCCGGAGGCGTACCGAGGAGGCTTCCAGGAGCCTGGGGAAGATTTTCCAAAAGTGTCCTTGACACTTAGAAATATTTTCAGAAAATCACGATTTTGTGAAAATTGACACGTTTCCCCTACTTCCACGCCAGGGGGGCGTCAATATGTTGTGAGGTACCCCAGGACAGTCGCCCAAATGTGGGTGAAGTTTGCGAGTCATGGGCGCACAGTCGAATTTTGGGTGAAAAACCGCATTTTCATACTCTAAAAATTTCAGACAAGTGTCAGACTTCCAGGCAGGGGGAAACCGCCGGAGGCGTACCGAGGAGGCTTCCAGGAGCCTGGGGAAGATTTTCCAAAAGTGTCCTTGACACTTAGAAATATTTTCAGAAAATCACGATTTTGTGAAAATTGACACGTTTCCCCTACTTCCACGCCAGGGGGGCGTCAATATGTTGTGAGGTACCCCAGGACAGTCGCCCAAATGTGGGTGAAGTTTGCGAGTCATGGGCGCACAGTCGAATTTTGGGTGAAAAACCGCATTTTCATACTCTAAAAATTTCAGACAAGTGTCAGACTTCCAGGCAGGGGGAAACCGCCGGAGGCGTACCGAGGAGGCTTCCAGGAGCCTGGGGAAGATTTTCCAAAAGTGCCCTTGACACTTAGAAATATTTTCAGAAAATCACGATTTTGTGAAAATTGACACGTTTCCCCTACTTCCACGCCAGGGGGGCGTCAATATGATGTGAGGTACCCCAAGGCAGTGACCTAACTGTGGGTGAAGTTTGCGGGTCATGGGCGCAAAGTCGAATTTTGGGTGAAAAACCGCATTTTCATACTCTAAAAATTTCAGACAGGTGTCAGACTTCCAGGCAGGGAGAAACCGCAGGAGGCGTACCGAGGAGGCTTCCAGGAGCCTGGGGAAGATTATCCAAAAGTGCCCTTGACACTTAGAAATATTTTCAGAAAATCACGATTTTGTGAAAATTGACACGTTTCCCCTACTTCCACGCCAGGGGGGCGTCAATATGATGTGAGGTACCCCAAGGCAGTGACCTAACTGTGGGTGAAGTTTGCGGGTCATGGGCGCAAAGTCGAATTTTGGGTGAAAAACCGCATTTTCATACTCTAAAAATTTCAGACAGGTGTCAGACTTCCAGGCAGGGGGAAACCGCCGGAGGCGTACCGAGGAGGCTTCCAGGAGCCTGGGGAAGATTTTCCAAAAGTGTCCTTGACACTTAGAAATATTTTCAGAAAATCACGATTTTGTGAAAATTGACACGTTTCCCCTACTTCCACGCCAGGGGGGCGTCAATATGTTGTGAGGTACCCCAGGACAGTCGCCCAAATGTGGGTGAAGTTTGCGAGTCATGGGCGCACAGTCGAATTTTGGGTGAAAAACCGCATTTTCATACTCTAAAAATTTCAGACAAGTGTCAGACTTCCAGGCAGGGGGAAACCGCCGGAGGCGTACCGAGGAGGCTTCCAGGAGCCTGGGGAAGATTTTCCAAAAGTGTCCTTGACACTTAGAAATATTTTCAGAAAATCACGATTTTGTGAAAATTGACACGTTTCCCCTACTTCCACGCCAGGGGGGCGTCAATATGTTGTGAGGTACCCCAGGACAGTCGCCCAAATGTGGGTGAAGTTTGCGAGTCATGGGCGCACAGTCGAATTTTGGGTGAAAAACCGCATTTTCATACTCTAAAAATTTCAGACAAGTGTCAGACTTCCAGGCAGGGGGAAACCGCCGGAGGCGTACCGAGGAGGCTTCCAGGAGCCTGGGGAAGATTTTCCAAAAGTGCCCTTGACACTTAGAAATATTTTCAGAAAATCACGATTTTGTGAAAATTGACACGTTTCCCCTACTTCCACGCCAGGGGGGCGTCAATATGATGTGAGGTACCCCAAGGCAGTGACCTAACTGTGGGTGAAGTTTGCGGGTCATGGGCGCAAAGTCGAATTTTGGGTGAAAAACCGCATTTTCATACTCTAAAAATTTCAGACAGGTGTCAGACTTCCAGGCAGGGAGAAACCGCAGGAGGCGTACCGAGGAGGCTTCCAGGAGCCTGGGGAAGATTATCCAAAAGTGCCCTTGACACTTAGAAATATTTTCAGAAAATCACGATTTTGTGAAAATTGACACGTTTCCCCTACTTCCACGCCAGGGGGGCGTCAATATGATGTGAGGTACCCCAAGGCAGTGACCTAACTGTGGGTGAAGTTTGCGGGTCATGGGCGCAAAGTCGAATTTTGGGTGAAAAACCGCATTTTCATACTCTAAAAATTTCAGACAAGTGTCAGACTTCCAGGCAGGGGGAAACCGCCGGAGGCGTACCGAGGAGGCTTCCAGGAGCCTGGGGAAGATTTTCCAAAAGTGTCCTTGACACTTAGAAATATTTTCAGAAAATCACGATTTTGTGAAAATTGACACGTTTCCCCTACTTCCACGCCAGGGGGGCGTCAATATGTTGTGAGGTACCCCAGGACAGTCGCCCAAATGTGGGTGAAGTTTGCGAGTCATGGGCGCACAGTCGAATTTTGGGTGAAAAACCGCATTTTCATACTCTAAAAATTTCAGACAAGTGTCAGACTTCCAGGCAGGGGGAAACCGCCGGAGGCGTACCGAGGAGGCTTCCAGGAGCCTGGGGAAGATTTTCCAAAAGTGTCCTTGACACTTAGAAATATTTTCAGAAAATCACGATTTTGTGAAAATTGACACGTTTCCCCTACTTCCACGCCAGGGGGGCGTCAATATGTTGTGAGGTACCCCAGGACAGTCGCCCAAATGTGGGTGAAGTTTGCGAGTCATGGGCGCACAGTCGAATTTTGGGTGAAAAACCGCATTTTCATACTCTAAAAATTTCAGACAAGTGTCAGACTTCCAGGCAGGGGGAAACCGCCGGAGGCGTACCGAGGAGGCTTCCAGGAGCCTGGGGAAGATTTTCCAAAAGTGTCCTTGACACTTAGAAATATTTTCAGAAAATCACGATTTTGTGAAAATTGACACGTTTCCCCTACTTCCACGCCAGGGGGGCGTCAATATGTTGTGAGGTACCCCAGGACAGTCGCCCAAATGTGGGTGAAGTTTGCGAGTCATGGGCGCAAAGTCGAATTTTGGGTGAAAAACCGCATTTTCATACTCTAAAAATTTCAGACAAGTGTCAGACTTCCAGGCAGGGGGAAACCGCCGGAGGCGTACCGAGGAGGCTTCCAGGAGCCTGGGGAAGATTTTCCAAAAGTGTCCTTGACACTTAGAAATATTTTCAGAAAATCACGATTTTGTGAAAATTGACACGTTTCCCCTACTTCCACGCCAGGGGGGCGTCAATATGTTGTGAGGTACCCCAGGACAGTCGCCCAAATGTGGGTGAAGTTTGCGAGTCATGGGCGCACAGTCGAATTTTGGGTGAAAAACCGCATTTTCATACTCTAAAAATTTCAGACAAGTGTCAGACTTCCAGGCAGGGGGAAACCGCCGGAGGCGTACCGAGGAGGCTTCCAGGAGCCTGGGGAAGATTTTCCAAAAGTGTCCTTGACACTTAGAAATATTTTCAGAAAATCACGATTTTGTGAAAATTGACACGTTTCCCCTACTTCCACGCCAGGGGGGCGTCAATATGTTGTGAGGTACCCCAGGACAGTCGCCCAAATGTGGGTGAAGTTTGCGAGTCATGGGCGCAAAGTCGAATTTTGGGTGAAAAACCGCATTTTCATACTCTAAAAATTTCAGACAAGTGTCAGACTTCCAGGCAGGGGAAAACCGCAGGAGGCGTACCGAGGAGGCTTCCAGGAGCCTGGGGAAGATTATCCAAAAGTGCCCTTGACACTTAGAAATATTTTCAGAAAATCACGATTTTGTGAAAATTGACACGTTTCCCCTACTTCCACGCCAGGGGGGCGTCAATATGATGTGAGGTACCCCAAGGCAGTGACCTAACTGTGGGTGAAGTTTGCGGGTCATGGGCGCAAAGTCGAATTTTGGGTGAAAAACCGCATTTTCATACTCTAAAAATTTCAGACAGGTGTCAGACTTCCAGGCAGGGAGAAACCGCAGGAGGCGTACCGAGGAGGCTTCCAGGAGCCTGGGGAAGATTATCCAAAAGAGTCCTTGACACTTAGAAATATTTTCAGAAAATCACGATTTTGTGAAAATTGACACGTTTCCCCTACTTCCACGCCAGGGGGGCGTCAATATGATGTGAGGTACCCCAAGGCAGTGACCTAACTGTGGGTGAAGTTTGCGGGTCATGGGCGCAAAGTCGAATTTTGGGTGAAAAACCGCATTTTCATACTCTAAAAATTTCAGACAGGTGTCAGACTTCCAGGCAGGGGGAAACCGCCGGAGGCGTACCGAGGAGGCTTCCAGGAGCCTGGGGAAGATTTTCCAAAAGTGTCCTTGACACTTAGAAATATTTTGAGAAAATCACGATTTTGTGAAAATTGACACGTTTCCCCTACTTCCACGCCAGGGGGGCGTCAATATGTTGTGAGGTACCCCAGGACAGTCGCCTAAATGTGGGTGAAGTTTGCGAGTCACGGGCGCAAAGTCGAATTTTGGGTGAAAAACCGCGTTTTCATGCGCTAAAAATTTCAGACAAGTGTCAGACTTCCAGGCAGGGGAAAACCGCAGGAGGCGTACCGAGGAGGCTTCCAGGAGCCTGGGGAAGATTATCCAAAAGTGTCCTTGACACTTAGAAATATTTTCAGAAAATCACGATTTTGTGAAAATTGACACGTTTCCCCTACTTCCACGCCAGGGGGGCGTCAATATGATGTGAGGTACCCCAAGGCAGTGACCTAACTGTGGGTGAAGTTTGCGGGTCATGGGCGCAAAGTCGAATTTTGGGTGAAAAACCGCATTTTCATACTCTAAAAATTTCAGACAGGTGTCAGACTTCCAGGCAGGGAGAAACCGCAGGAGGCGTACCGAGGAGGCTTCCAGGAGCCTGGGGAAGATTATCCAAAAGTGTCCTTGACACTTAGAAATATTTTCAGAAAATCACGATTTTGTGAAAATTGACACGTTTCCCCTACTTCCACGCCAGGGGGGCGTCAATATGTTGTGAGGTACCCCAGGACAGTCGCCCAAATGTGGGTGAAGTTTGCGAGTCATGGGCGCAAAGTCGAATTTTGGGTGAAAAACCGCATTTTCATACTCTAAAAATTTCAGACAAGTGTCAGACTTCCAGGCAGGGAGAAACCGCAGGAGGCGTACCGAGGAGGCTTCCAGGAGCCTGGGGAAGATTATCCAAAAGAGTCCTTGACACTTAGAAATATTTTCAGAAAATCACGATTTTGTGAAAATTGACACGTTTCCCCTACTTCCACGCCAGGGGGGCGTCAATATGTTGTGAGGTACCCCAGGACAGTCGCCCAAATGTGGGTGAAGTTTGCGAGTCATGGGCGCACAGTCGAATTTTGGGTGAAAAACCGCATTTTCATACTCTAAAAATTTCAGACAGGTGTCAGACTTCCAGGCAGGGAGAAACCGCAGGAGGCGTACCGAGGAGGCTTCCAGGAGCCTGGGGAAGATTATCCAAAAGTGTCCTTGACACTTAGAAATATTTTCAGAAAATCACGATTTTGTGAAAATTGACACGTTTCCCCTACTTCCACGCCAGGGGGGCGTCAATATGATGTGAGGTACCCCAAGGCAGTGACCTAACTGTGGGTGAAGTTTGCGGGTCATGGGCGCAAAGTCGAATTTTGGGTGAAAAACCGCATTTTCATACTCTAAAAATTTCAGACAGGTGTCAGACTTCCAGGCAGGGAGAAACCGCAGGAGGCGTACCGAGGAGGCTTCCAGGAGCCTGGGGAAGATTATCCAAAAGAGTCCTTGACACTTAGAAATATTTTCAGAAAATCACGATTTTGTGAAAATTGACACGTTTCCCCTACTTCCACGCCAGGGGGGCGTCAATATGATGTGAGGTACCCCAAGGCAGTGACCTAACTGTGGGTGAAGTTTGCGGGTCATGGGCGCAAAGTCGAATTTTGGGTGAAAAACCGCATTTTCATACTCTAAAAATTTCAGACAGGTGTCAGACTTCCAGGCAGGGGGAAACCGCCGGAGGCGTACCGAGGAGGCTTCCAGGAGCCTGGGGAAGATTTTCCAAAAGTGTCCTTGACACTTAGAAATATTTTCAGAAAATCACGATTTTGTGAAAATTGACACGTTTCCCCTACTTCCACGCCAGGGGGGCGTCAATATGTTGTGAGGTACCCCAGGACAGTCGCCCAAATGTGGGTGAAGTTTGCGAGTCATGGGCGCACAGTCGAATTTTGGGTGAAAAACCCCATTTTCATACTCTAAAAATTTCAGACAGGTGTCAGACTTCCAGGCAGGGAGAAACCGCAGGAGGCGTACCGAGGAGGCTTCCAGGAGCCTGGGGAAGATTTTCCAAAAGTGTCCTTGACACTTAGAAATATTTTCAGAAAATCACGATTTTGTGAAAATTGACACGTTTCCCCTACTTCCACGCCAGGGGGGCGTCAATATGATGTGAGGTACCCCAAGGCAGTGACCTAACTGTGGGTGAAGTTTGCGGGTCATGGGCGCAAAGTCGAATTTTGGGTGAAAAACCGCATTTTCATACTCTAAAAATTTCAGACAAGTGTCAGGCTTCCAGGCAGGGAGAAACCGCAGGAGGCGTACCGAGGAGGCTTCCAGGAGCCTGGGGAAGATTTTCCAAAAGTGTCCTTGACACTTAGAAATATTTTGAGAAAATCACGATTTTGTGAAAATTGACACGTTTCCCCTACTTCCACGCCAGGGGGGCGTCAATATGATGTGAGGTACCCCAAGGCAGTGACCTAACTGTGGGTGAAGTTTGCGGGTCATGGGCGCAAAGTCGAATTTTGGGTGAAAAACCGCATTTTCATACTCTAAAAATTTCAGACAGGTGTCAGACTTCCAGGCAGGGAGAAACCGCAGGAGGCGTACCGAGGAGGCTTCCAGGAGCCTGGGGAAGATTATCCAAAAGAGTCCTTGACACTTAGAAATATTTTGAGAAAATCACGATTTTGTGAAAATTGACACGTTTCCCCTACTTCCACGCCTGGGGGGCGTCAATATGATGTGAGGTACCCCAAGGCAGTGACCTAACTGTGGGTGAAGTTTGCGGGTCATGGGCGCAAAGTCGAATTTTGGGTGAAAAACCGCGTTTTCATACTCTAAAAATTTCAGACAAGTGTCAGACTTCCAGGCAGGGAGAAACCGCAGGAGGCGTACCGAGGAGGCTTCCAGGAGCCTGGGGAAGATTTTCCAAAAGTGTCCTTGACACTTAGAATTATTTTGAGAAATTTCCGATTTTGTGAAAAATGACCCCTTTCCCCTACTTCCACCCTAAAGGGGCGTCAATATGTTGTAAAGCACCCCG
>NW_027194256.1:22500-25705 GCF_032444005.1 Ranitomeya imitator
GGGTGAAAAACCCCATTTTCATACTCTAAAAATTTCAGACAGGTGTCAGACTTCCAGGCAGGGAGAAACCGCAGGAGGCGTACCGAGGAGGCTTCCAGGAGCCTGGGGAAGATTTTCCAAAAGTGTCCTTGACACTTAGAAATATTTTCAGAAAATCACGATTTTGTGAAAATTGACACGTTTCCCCTACTTCCACGCCAGGGGGGCGTCAATATGATGTGAGGTACCCCAAGGCAGTGACCTAACTGTGGGTGAAGTTTGCGGGTCATGGGCGCAAAGTCGAATTTTGGGTGAAAAACCGCATTTTCATACTCTAAAAATTTCAGACAAGTGTCAGGCTTCCAGGCAGGGAGAAACCGCAGGAGGCGTACCGAGGAGGCTTCCAGGAGCCTGGGGAAGATTTTCCAAAAGTGTCCTTGACACTTAGAAATATTTTGAGAAAATCACGATTTTGTGAAAATTGACACGTTTCCCCTACTTCCACGCCAGGGGGGCGTCAATATGATGTGAGGTACCCCAAGGCAGTGACCTAACTGTGGGTGAAGTTTGCGGGTCATGGGCGCAAAGTCGAATTTTGGGTGAAAAACCGCATTTTCATACTCTAAAAATTTCAGACAGGTGTCAGACTTCCAGGCAGGGAGAAACCGCAGGAGGCGTACCGAGGAGGCTTCCAGGAGCCTGGGGAAGATTATCCAAAAGAGTCCTTGACACTTAGAAATATTTTGAGAAAATCACGATTTTGTGAAAATTGACACGTTTCCCCTACTTCCACGCCTGGGGGGCGTCAATATGATGTGAGGTACCCCAAGGCAGTGACCTAACTGTGGGTGAAGTTTGCGGGTCATGGGCGCAAAGTCGAATTTTGGGTGAAAAACCGCGTTTTCATACTCTAAAAATTTCAGACAAGTGTCAGACTTCCAGGCAGGGAGAAACCGCAGGAGGCGTACCGAGGAGGCTTCCAGGAGCCTGGGGAAGATTTTCCAAAAGTGTCCTTGACACTTAGAATTATTTTGAGAAATTTCCGATTTTGTGAAAAATGACCCCTTTCCCCTACTTCCACCCTAAAGGGGCGTCAATATGTTGTAAAGCACCCCGAGACAGAGACCTAAGCGTGGGCAAAGTTTGGGTCTGATGGGTGGAACACTGAAAAAAACGCGATTTTCCACTTAGAACAAACATAGAACTTTCAGACTTCCAGGCGGGGGGAATGCTCTGAAGCTGTACCGAGGACACTTCCATGGCCCCCGGATCGATTTTCAAGAACGAGTCCTTGGGACTTTGAAATTTTTCGGCGATGCGTTTTTGGCTTCCGGGAGCCGCAGAACGTTGGGAAATTCGTTCCGCTCGCCGGTTCCAGGTGTTTCGGGCTAGTCCAGGCCCAGCTACGCCGCCTGGCCGCCAAATTTCGCAAAATCGAAAAAAAAAAAAATAGAACCGGAATGAGGAATTTCTGGCCGCCGGATCCGCCGCACAGCTCCAGGAAGTCGGACACTTTTCGGCTTCGCTCCCTTAAAGTGGGGGTCGGTGTTTCGCCATGCAAATACCCACTTTTGCACACCAGCTGCAGGATATAGGAGAGAGGGGTACCTCTCGGGCCCGACTGATTTCCGATGTTTTTGTGGTTCCTCAAGTCGGGTAGGCGGTTTGGCGAGTACCCCCCTGTTTGCATGGAAGTCCGCCCTCGCGTCGACACCAGGCTTCCGCGGCTCCAGGGGGACTCTTGCCGGTCGTCTGCCCCAAGTCAGAGACGCGTTTCCCGGGTCGCCTGAGCCTGAACGGACCCTCCCCAAGCGTGTTCTGGTTCTCCGAGGGTGACGGATGTCAGAAGGGAGGCAGATCTGGAGTCTTCGTCCCGAGGAGGGCTCCAGGAGGGCGGATTGCACCCCCTGACTCGGTCCCCTCAGAGCAGGCTTGGCGTTTCTCTGCGTCGGATGTCTCCCGCTTCCACGCCACCGGGGAGACCTATGAGAGAATCGCACTGTGACCCGGATTCCGTCTCGAGGGCGCCCGTAGCGTGTCGGAGAGGTACCTCCAGGACTATCGGGCATGTTTCTTCCCCGTCTCCCCGAGGGGAAGGATGGCAGCGGGCGGGGTTTCTCACCCATGCCCCCCACCGGCTCTTCCTCCGATCGATTTGGCTCAGCGCTCCCGGGTGGGGAGGTGGTGCCGCTCGCTCGGCCCGGGCTTTGGAGCCCGCGTCGGTCTAAGGCGGGCGGTCTCCTTCCTCTTTTACCCCCCCGGGATTCAGGCACGCATCCTTGGGCGTGCACGCCGGCAGTCGCCTCCCGTTCGCAGGACGGTGGCTGCCGTGCAGAGGGGGAGTTTGACCCGAACTGTGGTACGGCAGGGGTCCGACGACCCGCGCGGGCGAATGGCGGGGCGCCCACCCACCTCGGCGTGGGGGCCCGTCGTCCGAATCGCTCCCCGCGCGGGGTAGCACAACGATCTTCTCCGAGGGCGGCCCTTTGACTTCCAGATGCGCAGCTCGCCCGCGGAGGCCCGTGCCGACCCCCACCCAGCGTCCGATGGGCGGCCTCCGCGGTGGGCATCGGCGAGAGCGGCGGCGGTGGGTGGCGCTTCCACGCCACCGCCGAGCTCCGCGTTCTCCAGTCTTTTCCCGAGCCCCTACGATAGTGGGGGGATGACAGACGCGTGGGGAGGCAGGCGGAGTGGGTTCTCACCGCGTGGTGTGCCCGGCCGAACGCCGTCGCCTTCCCCGCTCGTCCGACGTCCTCCGAGGCGGCTCGGAAGGGAGCGCGAGAGGGAGAGAGCGAGAGAGAGAGAGAGAGAGAGAGACCAAGCGGACGCCCAGAGCGAGAAGGGAGGATGGAAAAGGGAGAGACGAGTGGGGCAAAAAGAGTTTTGGCGAAGGGGAGTACCCGGCGAACTGCCGCCCCGGGCTTCTTCTGTTCTCAACAGCGGAGGCACGGCTTTGGGGGGGGAGACGCCGCTCGGTTGGGGCTCCTTTGAGGTTACGGGCAAGAGCCCGGGACGAGGGACTACGCCATAGGGCGACGCCGACACGGCCAGGCCAACTGCGCCCCCCGTGCGACCTCCGCGTCGCTGGCGGGCTCTGCGCCTGAGCCGCGGTGGACCCCGACGGCCAGCCCCCCTCTCCCACTCCTCGCGCCCGTCCGCCGGTGGGTCGAGGACCCCCCGCGGCGGAGGCAGGTCTAAGCCAGACGGAGGCCCCGCATAGGCCCCC
>NW_027194257.1:0-57078 GCF_032444005.1 Ranitomeya imitator
AAAAGCACTATGATGAAAAGTGTGATATGTTTTCAGGTATCTCCTATACTAATAGAGCCACATGCTCACCGGTTTGCCACATGATGTAGGCCTATGGACTGAACAAGAAACCACCAAAAATTTTAACCAGTCATCGTTCTCACAACACTGAGGACCAGTCATTCGAAATGACTTCTCCATGCATTTTATGCATTGGTAAAAGCACTATGATGAAAAGTGTGATATGTTTTCAGGTATCTCCTATACTAATAGAGCCACATGCTCACCGGTTTGCCACATGATGTAGGCCTATGGACTGAACAAGAAACCACCAAAAATTTTAACCAGTCATCGTTCTCACAACACTGAGGACCAGTCATTCGAAATGACTTCTCCATGCATTTTATGCATTGGTAAAAGCACTATGATGAAAAGTGTGATATGTTTTCAGGTATCTCCTATACTAATAGAGCCACATGCTCACCGGTTTGCCACATGATGTAGGCCTATGGACTGAACAAGAAACCACCAAAAATTTTAACCAGTCATCGTTCTCACAACACTGAGGACCAGTCATTCGAAATGACTTCTCCATGCATTTTATGCATTGGTAAAAGCACTATGATGAAAAGTGTGATATGTTTTCAGGTATCTCCTATACTAATAGAGCCACATGCTCACCGGTTTGCCACATGATGTAGGCCTATGGACTGAACAAGAAACCACCAAAAATTTTAACCAGTCATCGTTCTCACAACACTGAGGACCAGTCATTCGAAATGACTTCTCCATGCATTTTATGCATTGGTAAAAGCACTATGATGAAAAGTGTGATATGTTTTCAGGTATCTCCTATACTAATAGAGCCACATGCTCACCGGTTTGCCACATGATGTAGGCCTATGGACTGAACAAGAAACCACCAAAAATTTTAACCAGTCATCGTTCTCACAACACTGAGGACCAGTCATTCGAAATGACTTCTCCATGCATTTTATGCATTGGTAAAAGCACTATGATGAAAAGTGTGATATGTTTTCAGGTATCTCCTATACTAATAGAGCCACATGCTCACCGGTTTGCCACATGATGTAGGCCTATGGACTGAACAAGAAACCACCAAAAATTTTAACCAGTCATCGTTCTCACAACACTGAGGACCAGTCATTCGAAATGACTTCTCCATGCATTTTATGCATTGGTAAAAGCACTATGATGAAAAGTGTGATATGTTTTCAGGTATCTCCTATACTAATAGAGCCACATGCTCACCGGTTTGCCACATGATGTAGGCCTATGGACTGAACAAGAAACCACCAAAAATTTTAACCAGTCATCGTTCTCACAACACTGAGGACCAGTCATTCGAAATGACTTCTCCATGCATTTTATGCATTGGTAAAAGCACTATGATGAAAAGTGTGATATGTTTTCAGGTATCTCCTATACTAATAGAGCCACATGCTCACCGGTTTGCCACATGATGTAGGCCTATGGACTGAACAAGAAACCACCAAAAATTTTAACCAGTCATCGTTCTCACAACACTGAGGACCAGTCATTCGAAATGACTTCTCCATGCATTTTATGCATTGGTAAAAGCACTATGATGAAAAGTGTGATATGTTTTCAGGTATCTCCTATACTAATAGAGCCACATGCTCACCGGTTTGCCACATGATGTAGGCCTATGGACTGAACAAGAAACCACCAAAAATTTTAACCAGTCATCGTTCTCACAACACTGAGGACCAGTCATTCGAAATGACTTCTCCATGCATTTTATGCATTGGTAAAAGCACTATGATGAAAAGTGTGATATGTTTTCAGGTATCTCCTATACTAATAGAGCCACATGCTCACCGGTTTGCCACATGATGTAGGCCTATGGACTGAACAAGAAACCACCAAAAATTTTAACCAGTCATCGTTCTCACAACACTGAGGACCAGTCATTCGAAATGACTTCTCCATGCATTTTATGCATTGGTAAAAGCACTATGATGAAAAGTGTGATATGTTTTCAGGTATCTCCTATACTAATAGAGCCACATGCTCACCGGTTTGCCACATGATGTAGGCCTATGGACTGAACAAGAAACCACCAAAAATTTTAACCAGTCATCGTTCTCACAACACTGAGGACCAGTCATTCGAAATGACTTCTCCATGCATTTTATGCATTGGTAAAAGCACTATGATGAAAAGTGTGATATGTTTTCAGGTATCTCCTATACTAATAGAGCCACATGCTCACCGGTTTGCCACATGATGTAGGCCTATGGACTGAACAAGAAACCACCAAAAATTTTAACCAGTCATCGTTCTCACAACACTGAGGACCAGTCATTCGAAATGACTTCTCCATGCATTTTATGCATTGGTAAAAGCACTATGATGAAAAGTGTGATATGTTTTCAGGTATCTCCTATACTAATAGAGCCACATGCTCACCGGTTTGCCACATGATGTAGGCCTATGGACTGAACAAGAAACCACCAAAAATTTTAACCAGTCATCGTTCTCACAACACTGAGGACCAGTCATTCGAAATGACTTCTCCATGCATTTTATGCATTGGTAAAAGCACTATGATGAAAAGTGTGATATGTTTTCAGGTATCTCCTATACTAATAGAGCCACATGCTCACCGGTTTGCCACATGATGTAGGCCTATGGACTGAACAAGAAACCACCAAAAATTTTAACCAGTCATCGTTCTCACAACACTGAGGACCAGTCATTCGAAATGACTTCTCCATGCATTTTATGCATTGGTAAAAGCACTATGATGAAAAGTGTGATATGTTTTCAGGTATCTCCTATACTAATAGAGCCACATGCTCACCGGTTTGCCACATGATGTAGGCCTATGGACTGAACAAGAAACCACCAAAAATTTTAACCAGTCATCGTTCTCACAACACTGAGGACCAGTCATTCGAAATGACTTCTCCATGCATTTTATGCATTGGTAAAAGCACTATGATGAAAAGTGTGATATGTTTTCAGGTATCTCCTATACTAATAGAGCCACATGCTCACCGGTTTGCCACATGATGTAGGCCTATGGACTGAACAAGAAACCACCAAAAATTTTAACCAGTCATCGTTCTCACAACACTGAGGACCAGTCATTCGAAATGACTTCTCCATGCATTTTATGCATTGGTAAAAGCACTATGATGAAAAGTGTGATATGTTTTCAGGTATCTCCTATACTAATAGAGCCACATGCTCACCGGTTTGCCACATGATGTAGGCCTATGGACTGAACAAGAAACCACCAAAAATTTTAACCAGTCATCGTTCTCACAACACTGAGGACCAGTCATTCGAAATGACTTCTCCATGCATTTTATGCATTGGTAAAAGCACTATGATGAAAAGTGTGATATGTTTTCAGGTATCTCCTATACTAATAGAGCCACATGCTCACCGGTTTGCCACATGATGTAGGCCTATGGACTGAACAAGAAACCACCAAAAATTTTAACCAGTCATCGTTCTCACAACACTGAGGACCAGTCATTCGAAATGACTTCTCCATGCATTTTATGCATTGGTAAAAGCACTATGATGAAAAGTGTGATATGTTTTCAGGTATCTCCTATACTAATAGAGCCACATGCTCACCGGTTTGCCACATGATGTAGGCCTATGGACTGAACAAGAAACCACCAAAAATTTTAACCAGTCATCGTTCTCACAACACTGAGGACCAGTCATTCGAAATGACTTCTCCATGCATTTTATGCATTGGTAAAAGCACTATGATGAAAAGTGTGATATGTTTTCAGGTATCTCCTATACTAATAGAGCCACATGCTCACCGGTTTGCCACATGATGTAGGCCTATGGACTGAACAAGAAACCACCAAAAATTTTAACCAGTCATCGTTCTCACAACACTGAGGACCAGTCATTCGAAATGACTTCTCCATGCATTTTATGCATTGGTAAAAGCACTATGATGAAAAGTGTGATATGTTTTCAGGTATCTCCTATACTAATAGAGCCACATGCTCACCGGTTTGCCACATGATGTAGGCCTATGGACTGAACAAGAAACCACCAAAAATTTTAACCAGTCATCGTTCTCACAACACTGAGGACCAGTCATTCGAAATGACTTCTCCATGCATTTTATGCATTGGTAAAAGCACTATGATGAAAAGTGTGATATGTTTTCAGGTATCTCCTATACTAATAGAGCCACATGCTCACCGGTTTGCCACATGATGTAGGCCTATGGACTGAACAAGAAACCACCAAAAATTTTAACCAGTCATCGTTCTCACAACACTGAGGACCAGTCATTCGAAATGACTTCTCCATGCATTTTATGCATTGGTAAAAGCACTATGATGAAAAGTGTGATATGTTTTCAGGTATCTCCTATACTAATAGAGCCACATGCTCACCGGTTTGCCACATGATGTAGGCCTATGGACTGAACAAGAAACCACCAAAAATTTTAACCAGTCATCGTTCTCACAACACTGAGGACCAGTCATTCGAAATGACTTCTCCATGCATTTTATGCATTGGTAAAAGCACTATGATGAAAAGTGTGATATGTTTTCAGGTATCTCCTATACTAATAGAGCCACATGCTCACCGGTTTGCCACATGATGTAGGCCTATGGACTGAACAAGAAACCACCAAAAATTTTAACCAGTCATCGTTCTCACAACACTGAGGACCAGTCATTCGAAATGACTTCTCCATGCATTTTATGCATTGGTAAAAGCACTATGATGAAAAGTGTGATATGTTTTCAGGTATCTCCTATACTAATAGAGCCACATGCTCACCGGTTTGCCACATGATGTAGGCCTATGGACTGAACAAGAAACCACCAAAAATTTTAACCAGTCATCGTTCTCACAACACTGAGGACCAGTCATTCGAAATGACTTCTCCATGCATTTTATGCATTGGTAAAAGCACTATGATGAAAAGTGTGATATGTTTTCAGGTATCTCCTATACTAATAGAGCCACATGCTCACCGGTTTGCCACATGATGTAGGCCTATGGACTGAACAAGAAACCACCAAAAATTTTAACCAGTCATCGTTCTCACAACACTGAGGACCAGTCATTCGAAATGACTTCTCCATGCATTGCATTTTATGCATTGGTAAAAGCACTATGATGAAAAGTGTGATATGTTTTCAGGTATCTCCTATACTAATAGAGCCACATGCTCACCGGTTTGCCACATGATGTAGGCCTATGGACTGAACAAGAAACCACCAAAAATTTTAACCAGTCATCGTTCTCACAACACTGAGGACCAGTCATTCGAAATGACTTCTCCATGCATTTTATGCATTGGTAAAAGCACTATGATGAAAAGTGTGATATGTTTTCAGGTATCTCCTATACTAATAGAGCCACATGCTCACCGGTTTGCCACATGATGTAGGCCTATGGACTGAACAAGAAACCACCAAGAATTCTAACCAGTCATCGTTCTCACAACACTGAGGACCAGTCATTCGAAATGACTTCTCCATGCATTTTATGCATTGGTAAAAGCACTATGATGAAAAGTGTGATATGTTTTCAGGTATCTCCTATACTAATAGAGCCACATGCTCACCGGTTTGCCACATGATGTAGGCCTATGGACTGAACAAGAAACCACCAAAAATTTTAACCAGTCATCGTTCTCACAACACTGAGGACCAGTCATTCGAAATGACTTCTCCATGCATTTTATGCATTGGTAAAAGCACTATGATGAAAAGTGTGATGTTTTCAGGTATCTCCTATACTAATAGAGCCACATGCTCACCGGTTTGCCACATGATGTAGGCCTATGGACTGAACAAGAAACCACCAAAAATTTTAACCAGTCATCGTTCTCACAACACTGAGGACCAGTCATTCGAAATGACTTCTCCATGCATTTTATGCATTGGTAAAAGCACTATGATGAAAAGTGTGATATGTTTTCAGGTATCTCCTATACTAATAGAGCCACATGCTCACCGGTTTGCCACATGATGTAGGCCTATGGACTGAACAAGAAACCACCAAAAATTTTAACCAGTCATCGTTCTCACAACACTGAGGACCAGTCATTCGAAATGACTTCTCCATGCATTTTATGCATTGGTAAAAGCACTATGATGAAAAGTGTGATATGTTTTCAGGTATCTCCTATACTAATAGAGCCACATGCTCACCGGTTTGCCACATGATGTAGGCCTATGGACTGAACAAGAAACCACCAAAAATTTTAACCAGTCATCGTTCTCACAACACTGAGGACCAGTCATTCGAAATGACTTCTCCATGCATTTTATGCATTGGTAAAAGCACTATGATGAAAAGTGTGATATGTTTTCAGGTATCTCCTATACTAATAGAGCCACATGCTCACCGGTTTGCCACATGATGTAGGCCTATGGACTGAACAAGAAACCACCAAAAATTTTAACCAGTCATCGTTCTCACAACACTGAGGACCAGTCATTCGAAATGACTTCTCCATGCATTTTATGCATTGGTAAAAGCACTATGATGAAAAGTGTGATATGTTTTCAGGTATCTCCTATACTAATAGAGCCACATGCTCACCGGTTTGCCACATGATGTAGGCCTATGGACTGAACAAGAAACCACCAAAAATTTTAACCAGTCATCGTTCTCACAACACTGAGGACCAGTCATTCGAAATGACTTCTCCATGCATTTTATGCATTGGTAAAAGCACTATGATGAAAAGTGTGATATGTTTTCAGGTATCTCCTATACTAATAGAGCCACATGCTCACCGGTTTGCCACATGATGTAGGCCTATGGACTGAACAAGAAACCACCAAAAATTTTAACCAGTCATCGTTCTCACAACACTGAGGACCAGTCATTCGAAATGACTTCTCCATGCATTTTATGCATTGGTAAAAGCACTATGATGAAAAGTGTGATATGTTTTCAGGTATCTCCTATACTAATAGAGCCACATGCTCACCGGTTTGCCACATGATGTAGGCCTATGGACTGAACAAGAAACCACCAAAAATTTTAACCAGTCATCGTTCTCACAACACTGAGGACCAGTCATTCGAAATGACTTCTCCATGCATTTTATGCATTGGTAAAAGCACTATGATGAAAAGTGTGATATGTTTTCAGGTATCTCCTATACTAATAGAGCCACATGCTCACCGGTTTGCCACATGATGTAGGCCTATGGACTGAACAAGAAACCACCAAAAATTTTAACCAGTCATCGTTCTCACAACACTGAGGACCAGTCATTCGAAATGACTTCTCCATGCATTTTATGCATTGGTAAAAGCACTATGATGAAAAGTGTGATATGTTTTCAGGTATCTCCTATACTAATAGAGCCACATGCTCACCGGTTTGCCACATGATGTAGGCCTATGGACTGAACAAGAAACCACCAAAAATTTTAACCAGTCATCGTTCTCACAACACTGAGGACCAGTCATTCGAAATGACTTCTCCATGCATTTTATGCATTGGTAAAAGCACTATGATGAAAAGTGTGATATGTTTTCAGGTATCTCCTATACTAATAGAGCCACATGCTCACCGGTTTGCCACATGATGTAGGCCTATGGACTGAACAAGAAACCACCAAAAATTTTAACCAGTCATCGTTCTCACAACACTGAGGACCAGTCATTCGAAATGACTTCTCCATGCATTTTATGCATTGGTAAAAGCACTATGATGAAAAGTGTGATATGTTTTCAGGTATCTCCTATACTAATAGAGCCACATGCTCACCGGTTTGCCACATGATGTAGGCCTATGGACTGAACAAGAAACCACCAAAAATTTTAACCAGTCATCGTTCTCACAACACTGAGGACCAGTCATTCGAAATGACTTCTCCATGCATTTTATGCATTGGTAAAAGCACTATGATGAAAAGTGTGATATGTTTTCAGGTATCTCCTATACTAATAGAGCCACATGCTCACCGGTTTGCCACATGATGTAGGCCTATGGACTGAACAAGAAACCACCAAAAATTTTAACCAGTCATCGTTCTCACAACACTGAGGACCAGTCATTCGAAATGACTTCTCCATGCCTTTTATGCATTGGTAAAAGAACTATGATGAAAAGTGTGATATGTTTTCAGGTATCTCCTATACTAATAGAGCCACATGCTCACCGGTTTGCCACATGATGTAGGCCTATGGACTGAACAAGAAACCACCAAAAATTTTAACCAGTCATCGTTCTCACAACACTGAGGACCAGTCATTCGAAATGACTTCTCCATGCATTTTATGCATTGGTAAAAGCACTATGATGAAAAGTGTGATATGTTTTCAGGTATCTCCTATACTAATAGAGCCACATGCTCACCGGTTTGCCACATGATGTAGGCCTATGGACTGAACAAGAAACCACCAAAAATTTTAACCAGTCATCGTTCTCACAACACTGAGGACCAGTCATTCGAAATGACTTCTCCATGCATTTTATGCATTGGTAAAAGCACTATGATGAAAAGTGTGATATGTTTTCAGGTATCTCCTATACTAATAGAGCCACATGCTCACCGGTTTGCCACATGATGTAGGCCTATGGACTGAACAAGAAACCACCAAAAATTTTAACCAGTCATCGTTCTCACAACACTGAGGACCAGTCATTCGAAATGACTTCTCCATGCATTTTATGCATTGGTAAAAGCACTATGATGAAAAGTGTGATATGTTTTCAGGTATCTCCTATACTAATAGAGCCACATGCTCACCGGTTTGCCACATGATGTAGGCCTATGGACTGAACAAGAAACCACCAAAAATTTTAACCAGTCATCGTTCTCACAACACTGAGGACCAGTCATTCGAAATGACTTCTCCATGCATTTTATGCATTGGTAAAAGCACTATGATGAAAAGTGTGATATGTTTTCAGGTATCTCCTATACTAATAGAGCCACATGCTCACCGGTTTGCCACATGATGTAGGCCTATGGACTGAACAAGAAACCACCAAAAATTTTAACCAGTCATCGTTCTCACAACACTGAGGACCAGTCATTCGAAATGACTTCTCCATGCATTTTATGCATTGGTAAAAGCACTATGATGAAAAGTGTGATATGTTTTCAGGTATCTCCTATACTAATAGAGCCACATGCTCACCGGTTTGCCACATGATGTAGGCCTATGGACTGAACAAGAAACCACCAAAAATTTTAACCAGTCATCGTTCTCACAACACTGAGGACCAGTCATTCGAAATGACTTCTCCATGCATTTTATGCATTGGTAAAAGCACTATGATGAAAAGTGTGATATGTTTTCAGGTATCTCCTATACTAATAGAGCCACATGCTCACCGGTTTGCCACATGATGTAGGCCTATGGACTGAACAAGAAACCACCAAAAATTTTAACCAGTCATCGTTCTCACAACACTGAGGACCAGTCATTCGAAATGACTTCTCCATGCATTTTATGCATTGGTAAAAGCACTATGATGAAAAGTGTGATATGTTTTCAGGTATCTCCTATACTAATAGAGCCACATGCTCACCGGTTTGCCACATGATGTAGGCCTATGGACTGAACAAGAAACCACCAAAAATTTTAACCAGTCATCGTTCTCACAACACTGAGGACCAGTCATTCGAAATGACTTCTCCATGCATTTTATGCATTGGTAAAAGCACTATGATGAAAAGTGTGATATGTTTTCAGGTATCTCCTATACTAATAGAGCCACATGCTCACCGGTTTGCCACATGATGTAGGCCTATGGACTGAACAAGAAACCACCAAAAATTTTAACCAGTCATCGTTCTCACAACACTGAGGACCAGTCATTCGAAATGACTTCTCCATGCATTTTATGCATTGGTAAAAGCACTATGATGAAAAGTGTGATATGTTTTCAGGTATCTCCTATACTAATAGAGCCACATGCTCACCGGTTTGCCACATGATGTAGGCCTATGGACTGAACAAGAAACCACCAAAAATTTTAACCAGTCATCGTTCTCACAACACTGAGGACCAGTCATTCGAAATGACTTCTCCATGCATTTTATGCATTGGTAAAAGCACTATGATGAAAAGTGTGATATGTTTTCAGGTATCTCCTATACTAATAGAGCCACATGCTCACCGGTTTGCCACATGATGTAGGCCTATGGACTGAACAAGAAACCACCAAAAATTTTAACCAGTCATCGTTCTCACAACACTGAGGACCAGTCATTCGAAATGACTTCTCCATGCATTTTATGCATTGGTAAAAGCACTATGATGAAAAGTGTGATATGTTTTCAGGTATCTCCTATACTAATAGAGCCACATGCTCACCGGTTTGCCACATGATGTAGGCCTATGGACTGAACAAGAAACCACCAAAAATTTTAACCAGTCATCGTTCTCACAACACTGAGGACCAGTCATTCGAAATGACTTCTCCATGCATTTTATGCATTGGTAAAAGCACTATGATGAAAAGTGTGATATGTTTTCAGGTATCTCCTATACTAATAGAGCCACATGCTCACCGGTTTGCCACATGATGTAGGCCTATGGACTGAACAAGAAACCACCAAAAATTTTAACCAGTCATCGTTCTCACAACACTGAGGACCAGTCATTCGAAATGACTTCTCCATGCATTTTATGCATTGGTAAAAGCACTATGATGAAAAGTGTGATATGTTTTCAGGTATCTCCTATACTAATAGAGCCACATGCTCACCGGTTTGCCACATGATGTAGGCCTATGGACTGAACAAGAAACCACCAAAAATTTTAACCAGTCATCGTTCTCACAACACTGAGGACCAGTCATTCGAAATGACTTCTCCATGCATTTTATGCATTGGTAAAAGCACTATGATGAAAAGTGTGATGTTTTCAGGTATCTCCTATACTAATAGAGCCACATGCTCACCGGTTTGCCACATGATGTAGGCCTATGGACTGAACAAGAAACCACTAAAAATTGTAACCAGTCATCGTTCTCACAACACTGAGGACCAGTCATTCGAAATGACTTCTCCATGCATTTTATGCATTGGTAAAAGCACTATGATGAAAAGTGTGATATGTTTTCAGGTATCTCCTATACTAATAGAGCCACATGCTCACCGGTTTGCCACATGATGTAGGCCTATGGACTGAACAAGAAACCACCAAAAATTTTAACCAGTCATCGTTCTCACAACACTGAGGACCAGTCATTCGAAATGACTTCTCCATGCATTTTATGCATTGGTAAAAGCACTATGATGAAAAGTGTGATGTTTTCAGGTATCTCCTATACTAATAGAGCCACATGCTCACCGGTTTGCCACATGATGTAGGCCTATGGACTGAACAAGAAACCACCAAAAATTTTAACCAGTCATCGTTCTCACAACACTGAGGACCAGTCATTCGAAATGACTTCTCCATGCATTTTATGCATTGGTAAAAGCACTATGATGAAAAGTGTGATATGTTTTCAGGTATCTCCTATACTAATAGAGCCACATGCTCACCGGTTTGCCACATGATGTAGGCCTATGGACTGAACAAGAAACCACCAAAAATTTTAACCAGTCATCGTTCTCACAACACTGAGGACCAGTCATTCGAAATGACTTCTCCATGCATTTTATGCATTGGTAAAAGCACTATGATGAAAAGTGTGATATGTTTTCAGGTATCTCCTATACTAATAGAGCCACATGCTCACCGGTTTGCCACATGATGTAGGCCTATGGACTGAACAAGAAACCACCAAAAATTTTAACCAGTCATCGTTCTCACAACACTGAGGACCAGTCATTCGAAATGACTTCTCCATGCATTTTATGCATTGGTAAAAGCACTATGATGAAAAGTGTGATATGTTTTCAGGTATCTCCTATACTAATAGAGCCACATGCTCACCGGTTTGCCACATGATGTAGGCCTATGGACTGAACAAGAAACCACCAAAAATTTTAACCAGTCATCGTTCTCACAACACTGAGGACCAGTCATTCGAAATGACTTCTCCATGCATTTTATGCATTGGTAAAAGCACTATGATGAAAAGTGTGATATGTTTTCAGGTATCTCCTATACTAATAGAGCCACATGCTCACCGGTTTGCCACATGATGTAGGCCTATGGACTGAACAAGAAACCACCAAAAATTTTAACCAGTCATCGTTCTCACAACACTGAGGACCAGTCATTCGAAATGACTTCTCCATGCATTTTATGCATTGGTAAAAGCACTATGATGAAAAGTGTGATATGTTTTCAGGTATCTCCTATACTAATAGAGCCACATGCTCACCGGTTTGCCACATGATGTAGGCCTATGGACTGAACAAGAAACCACCAAAAATTTTAACCAGTCATCGTTCTCACAACACTGAGGACCAGTCATTCGAAATGACTTCTCCATGCATTTTATGCATTGGTAAAAGCACTATGATGAAAAGTGTGATATGTTTTCAGGTATCTCCTATACTAATAGAGCCACATGCTCACCGGTTTGCCACATGATGTAGGCCTATGGACTGAACAAGAAACCACCAAAAATTTTAACCAGTCATCGTTCTCACAACACTGAGGACCAGTCATTCGAAATGACTTCTCCATGCATTTTATGCATTGGTAAAAGCACTATGATGAAAAGTGTGATATGTTTTCAGGTATCTCCTATACTAATAGAGCCACATGCTCACCGGTTTGCCACATGATGTAGGCCTATGGACTGAACAAGAAACCACCAAAAATTTTAACCAGTCATCGTTCTCACAACACTGAGGACCAGTCATTCGAAATGACTTCTCCATGCATTTTATGCATTGGTAAAAGCACTATGATGAAAAGTGTGATATGTTTTCAGGTATCTCCTATACTAATAGAGCCACATGCTCACCGGTTTGCCACATGATGTAGGCCTATGGACTGAACAAGAAACCACCAAAAATTTTATCCAGTCATCGTTCTCACAACACTGAGGACCAGTCATTCGAAATGACTTCTCCATGCATTTTATGCATTGGTAAAAGCACTATGATGAAAAGTGTGATATGTTTTCAGGTATCTCCTATACTAATAGAGCCACATGCTCACCGGTTTGCCACACGATTTAGGCCTATGGACTGAACAAGAAACCACCAAAAGTTTTAACCAGTCATCGTTCTCACAACACTGAGGACCAGTCATTCGAAATGACTTCTCCATGCATTTTATGCATTGGTAAAAGCACTATGATGAAAAGTGTGATGTTTTCAGGTATCTCCTATACTAATAGAGCCACATGCTCACCGGTTTGCCACATGATGTAGGCCTATGGACTGAACAAGAAACCACCAAAAATTTTAACCAGTCATCGTTCTCACAACACTGAGGACCAGTCATTCGAAATGACTTCTCCATGCATTTTATGCATTGGTAAAAGCACTATGATGAAAAGTGTGATATGTTTTCAGGTATCTCCTATACTAATAGAGCCACATGCTCACCGGTTTGCCACATGATGTAGGCCTATGGACTGAACAAGAAACCACCAAAAATTTTAACCAGTCATCGTTCTCACAACACTGAGGACCAGTCATTCGAAATGACTTCTCCATGCATTTTATGCATTGGTAAAAGCACTATGATGAAAAGTGTGATATGTTTTCAGGTATCTCCTATACTAATAGAGCCACATGCTCACCGGTTTGCCACACGATGTAGGCCTATGGACTGAACAAGAAACCACCAAAAATTTTAACCAGTCATCGTTCTCACAACACTGAGGACCAGTCATTCGAAATGACTTCTCCATGCATTTTATGCATTGGTAAAAGCACTATGATGAAAAGTGTGATATGTTTTCAGGTATCTCCTATACTAATAGAGCCACATGCTCACCGGTTTGCCACATGATGTAGGCCTATGGACTGAACAAGAAACCACCAAAAATTTTAACCAGTCATCGTTCTCACAACACTGAGGACCAGTCATTCGAAATGACTTCTCCATGCATTTTATGCATTGGTAAAAGCACTATGATGAAAAGTGTGATATGTTTTCAGGTATCTCCTATACTAATAGAGCTACATGCTCACCGGTTTGCCACATGATGTAGGCCTATGGACTGAACAAGAAACCACCAAAAATTTTAACCAGTCATCGTTCTCACAACACTGAGGACCAGTCATTCGAAATGACTTCTCCATGCATTTTATGCATTGGTAAAAGCACTATGATGAAAAGTGTGATATGTTTTCAGGTATCTCCTATACTAATAGAGCCACATGCTCACCGGTTTGCCACACGATGTAGGCCTATGGACTGAACAAGAAACCACCAAAAATTTTAACCAGTCATCGTTCTCACAACACTGAGGACCAGTCATTCGAAATGACTTCTCCATGCATTTTATGCATTGGTAAAAGCACTATGATGAAAAGTGTGATATGTTTTCAGGTATCTCCTATACTAATAGAGCCACATGCTCACCGGTTTGCCACATGATGTAGGCCTATGGACTGAACAAGAAACCACCAAAAATTTTAACCAGTCATCGTTCTCACAACACTGAGGACCAGTCATTCGAAATGACTTCTCCATGCATTTTATGCATTGGTAAAAGCACTATGATGAAAAGTGTGATATGTTTTCAGGTATCTCCTATACTAATAGAGCTACATGCTCACCGGTTTGCCACATGATGTAGGCCTATGGAATGAACAAGAAACCACCAAAAATTTTAACCAGTCATCGTTCTCACAACACTGAGGACCAGTCATTCGAAATGACTTCTCCATGCATTTTATGCATTGGTAAAAGCACTATGATGAAAAGTGTGATATGTTTTCAGGTATCTCCTATACTAATAGAGCCACATGCTCACCGGTTTGCCACACGATGTAGGCCTATGGACTGAACAAGAAACCACCAAAAATTTTAACCAGTCATCGTTCTCACAACACTGAGGACCAGTCATTCGAAATGACTTCTCCATGCATTTTATGCATTGGTAAAAGCACTATGATGAAAAGTGTGATATGTTTTCAGGTATCTCCTATACTAATAGAGCCACATGCTCACCGGTTTGCCACATGATGTAGGCCTATGGACTGAACAAGAAACCACCAAAAATTTTAACCAGTCATCGTTCTCACAACACTGAGGACCAGTCATTCGAAATGACTTCTCCATGCATTTTATGCATTGGTAAAAGCACTATGATGAAAAGTGTGATATGTTTTCAGGTATCTCCTATACTAATAGAGCTACATGCTCACCGGTTTGCCACATGATGTAGGCCTATGGAATGAACAAGAAACCACCAAAAATTTTAACCAGTCATCGTTCTCACAACACTGAGGACCAGTCATTCGAAATGACTTCTCCATGCATTTTATGCATTGGTAAAAGCACTATGATGAAAAGTGTGATATGTTTTCAGGTATCTCCTATACTAATAGAGCCACATGCTCACCGGTTTGCCACATGATGTAGGCCTATGGACTGAACAAGAAACCACCAAAAATTTTAACCAGTCATCGTTCTCACAACACTGAGGACCAGTCATTCGAAATGACTTCTCCATGCATTTTATGCATTGGTAAAAGCACTATGATGAAAAGTGTGATATGTTTTCAGGTATCTCCTATACTAATAGAGCCACATGCTCACCGGTTTGCCACATGATGTAGGCCTATGGACTGAACAAGAAACCACCAAAAATTTTAACCAGTCATCGTTCTCACAACACTGAGGACCAGTCATTCGAAATGACTTCTCCATGCATTTTATGCATTGGTAAAAGCACTATGATGAAAAGTGTGATATGTTTTCAGGTATCTCCTATACTAATAGAGCCACATGCTCACCTGTTTGCCACACGATGTAGGCCTATGGACTGAACAAGAAACCACCAAAAATTTTAACCAGTCATCGTTCTCACAACACTGAGGACCAGTCATTCGAAATGACTTCTCCATGCATTTTATGCATTGGTAAAAGCACTATGATGAAAAGTGTGATATGTTTTCAGGTATCTCCTATACTAATAGAGCCACATGCTCACCGGTTTGCCACATGTTGTAGGCCTATGGACTGAACAAGAAACCACCAAAAATTTTAACCAGTCATCGTTCTCACAACACTGAGGACCAGTCATTCGAAATGACTTCTCCATGCATTTTATGCATTGGTAAAAGCACTATGATGAAAAGTGTGATATGTTTTCAGGTATCTCCTATACTAATAGAGCTACATGCTCACCGGTTTGCCACATGATGTAGGCCTATGGACTGAACAAGAAACCACCAAAAATTTTAACCAGTCATCGTTCTCACAACACTGAGGACCAGTCATTCGAAATGACTTCTCCATGCATTTTATGCATTGGTAAAAGCACTATGATGAAAAGTGTGATATGTTTTCAGGTATCTCCTATACTAATAGAGCCACATGCTCACCGGTTTGCCACACGATGTAGGCCTATGGACTGAACAAGAAACCACCAAAAATTTTAACCAGTCATCGTTCTCACAACACTGAGGACCAGTCATTCGAAATGACTTCTCCATGCATTTTATGCATTGGTAAAAGCACTATGATGAAAAGTGTGATATGTTTTCAGGTATCTCCTATACTAATAGAGCCACATGCTCACCGGTTTGCCACATGATGTAGGCCTATGGACTGAACAAGAAACCACCAAAAATTTTAACCAGTCATCGTTCTCACAACACTGAGGACCAGTCATTCGAAATGACTTCTCCATGCATTTTATGCATTGGTAAAAGCACTATGATGAAAAGTGTGATATGTTTTCAGGTATCTCCTATACTAATAGAGCCACATGCTCACCGGTTTGCCACATGATGTAGGCCTATGGACTGAACAAGAAACCACCAAAAATTTTAACCAGTCATCGTTCTCACAACACTGAGGACCAGTCATTCGAAATGACTTCTCCATGCATTTTATGCATTGGTAAAAGCACTATGATGAAAAGTGTGATATGTTTTCAGGTATCTCCTATACTAATAGAGCCACATGCTCACCGGTTTGCCACATGATGTAGGCCTATGGACTGAACAAGAAACCACCAAAAATTTTAACCAGTCATCGTTCTCACAACACTGAGGACCAGTCATTCGAAATGACTTCTCCATGCATTTTATGCATTGGTAAAAGCACTATGATGAAAAGTGTGATATGTTTTCAGGTATCTCCTATACTAATAGAGCCACATGCTCACCGGTTTGCCACATGATGTAGGCCTATGGACTGAACAAGAAACCACCAAAAATTTTAACCAGTCATCGTTCTCACAACACTGAGGACCAGTCATTCGAAATGACTTCTCCATGCATTTTATGCATTGGTAAAAGCACTATGATGAAAAGTGTGATATGTTTTCAGGTATCTCCTATACTAATAGAGCCACATGCTCACCGGTTTGCCACATGATGTAGGCCTATGGACTGAACAAGAAACCACCAAAAATTTTAACCAGTCATCGTTCTCACAACACTGAGGACCAGTCATTCGAAATGACTTCTCCATGCATTTTATGCATTGGTAAAAGCACTATGATGAAAAGTGTGATATGTTTTCAGGTATCTCCTATACTAATAGAGCCACATGCTCACCGGTTTGCCACATGATGTAGGCCTATGGACTGAACAAGAAACCACCAAAAATTTTAACCAGTCATCGTTCTCACAACACTGAGGACCAGTCATTCGAAATGACTTCTCCATGCATTTTATGCATTGGTAAAAGCACTATGATGAAAAGTGTGATATGTTTTCAGGTATCTCCTATACTAATAGAGCCACATGCTCACCGGTTTGCCACATGATGTAGGCCTATGGACTGAACAAGAAACCACCAAAAATTTTAACCAGTCATCGTTCTCACAACACTGAGGACCAGTCATTCGAAATGACTTCTCCATGCATTTTATGCATTGGTAAAAGCACTATGATGAAAAGTGTGATATGTTTTCAGGTATCTCCTATACTAATAGAGCCACATGCTCACCGGTTTGCCACATGATGTAGGCCTATGGACTGAACAAGAAACCACCAAAAATTTTAACCAGTCATCGTTCTCACAACACTGAGGACCAGTCATTCGAAATGACTTCTCCATGCATTTTATGCATTGGTAAAAGCACTATGATGAAAAGTGTGATATGTTTTCAGGTATCTCCTATACTAATAGAGCCACATGCTCACCGGTTTGCCACATGATGTAGGCCTATGGACTGAACAAGAAACCACCAAAAATTTTAACCAGTCATCGTTCTCACAACACTGAGGACCAGTCATTCGAAATGACTTCTCCATGCATTTTATGCATTGGTAAAAGCACTATGATGAAAAGTGTGATATGTTTTCAGGTATCTCCTATACTAATAGAGCCACATGCTCACCGGTTTGCCACATGATGTAGGCCTATGGACTGAACAAGAAACCACCAAAAATTTTAACCAGTCATCGTTCTCACAACACTGAGGACCAGTCATTCGAAATGACTTCTCCATGCATTTTATGCATTGGTAAAAGCACTATGATGAAAAGTGTGATATGTTTTCAGGTATCTCCTATACTAATAGAGCCACATGCTCACCGGTTTGCCACATGATGTAGGCCTATGGACTGAACAAGAAACCACCAAAAATTTTAACCAGTCATCGTTCTCACAACACTGAGGACCAGTCATTCGAAATGACTTCTCCATGCATTTTATGCATTGGTAAAAGCACTATGATGAAAAGTGTGATATGTTTTCAGGTATCTCCTATACTAATAGAGCCACATGCTCACCGGTTTGCCACATGATGTAGGCCTATGGACTGAACAAGAAACCACCAAAAATTTTAACCAGTCATCGTTCTCACAACACTGAGGACCAGTCATTCGAAATGACTTCTCCATGCATTTTATGCATTGGTAAAAGCACTATGATGAAAAGTGTGATATGTTTTCAGGTATCTCCTATACTAATAGAGCCACATGCTCACCGGTTTGCCACATGATGTAGGCCTATGGACTGAACAAGAAACCACCAAAAATTTTAACCAGTCATCGTTCTCACAACACTGAGGACCAGTCATTCGAAATGACTTCTCCATGCATTTTATGCATTGGTAAAAGCACTATGATGAAAAGTGTGATATGTTTTCAGGTATCTCCTATACTAATAGAGCCACATGCTCACCGGTTTGCCACATGATGTAGGCCTATGGACTGAACAAGAAACCACCAAAAATTTTAACCAGTCATCGTTCTCACAACACTGAGGACCAGTCATTCGAAATGACTTCTCCATGCATTTTATGCATTGGTAAAAGCACTATGATGAAAAGTGTGATATGTTTTCAGGTATCTCCTATACTAATAGAGCCACATGCTCACCGGTTTGCCACATGATGTAGGCCTATGGACTGAACAAGAAACCACCAAAAATTTTAACCAGTCATCGTTCTCACAACACTGAGGACCAGTCATTCGAAATGACTTCTCCATGCATTTTATGCATTGGTAAAAGCACTATGATGAAAAGTGTGATATGTTTTCAGGTATCTCCTATACTAATAGAGCCACATGCTCACCGGTTTGCCACATGATGTAGGCCTATGGACTGAACAAGAAACCACCAAAAATTTTAACCAGTCATCGTTCTCACAACACTGAGGACCAGTCATTCGAAATGACTTCTCCATGCATTTTATGCATTGGTAAAAGCACTATGATGAAAAGTGTGATATGTTTTCAGGTATCTCCTATACTAATAGAGCCACATGCTCACCGGTTTGCCACATGATGTAGGCCTATGGACTGAACAAGAAACCACCAAAAATTTTAACCAGTCATCGTTCTCACAACACTGAGGACCAGTCATTCGAAATGACTTCTCCATGCATTTTATGCATTGGTAAAAGCACTATGATGAAAAGTGTGATATGTTTTCAGGTATCTCCTATACTAATAGAGCCACATGCTCACCGGTTTGCCACATGATGTAGGCCTATGGACTGAACAAGAAACCACCAAAAATTTTAACCAGTCATCGTTCTCACAACACTGAGGACCAGTCATTCGAAATGACTTCTCCATGCATTTTATGCATTGGTAAAAGCACTATGATGAAAAGTGTGATATGTTTTCAGGTATCTCCTATACTAATAGAGCCACATGCTCACCGGTTTGCCACATGATGTAGGCCTATGGACTGAACAAGAAACCACCAAAAATTTTAACCAGTCATCGTTCTCACAACACTGAGGACCAGTCATTCGAAATGACTTCTCCATGCATTTTATGCATTGGTAAAAGCACTATGATGAAAAGTGTGATATGTTTTCAGGTATCTCCTATACTAATAGAGCCACATGCTCACCGGTTTGCCACATGATGTAGGCCTATGGACTGAACAAGAAACCACCAAAAATTTTAACCAGTCATCGTTCTCACAACACTGAGGACCAGTCATTCGAAATGACTTCTCCATGCATTTTATGCATTGGTAAAAGCACTATGATGAAAAGTGTGATATGTTTTCAGGTATCTCCTATACTAATAGAGCCACATGCTCACCGGTTTGCCACATGATGTAGGCCTATGGACTGAACAAGAAACCACCAAAAATTTTAACCAGTCATCGTTCTCACAACACTGAGGACCAGTCATTCGAAATGACTTCTCCATGCATTTTATGCATTGGTAAAAGCACTATGAAGAAAAGTGTGATATGTTTTCAGGTATCTCCTATACTAATAGAGCCACAAGCTCACCGGTTTGCCACATGATGTAGGCCTATGGACTGAACAAGAAACCACCAAAAATTTTAACCAGTCATCGTTCTCACAACACTGAGGACCAGTCATTCGAAATGACTTCTCCATGCATTTTATGCATTGGTAAAAGCACTATGATGAAAAGTGTGATATGTTTTCAGGTATCTCCTATACTAATAGAGCCACATGCTCACCGGTTTGCCACATGATGTAGGCCTATGGACTGAACAAGAAACCACCAAAAATTTTAACCAGTCATCGTTCTCACAACACTGAGGACCAGTCATTCGAAATGACTTCTCCATGCATTTTATGCATTGGTAAAAGCACTATGATGAAAAGTGTGATATGTTTTCAGGTATCTCCTATACTAATAGAGCCACATGCTCACCGGTTTGCCACATGATGTAGGCCTATGGACTGAACAAGAAACCACCAAAAATTTTAACCAGTCATCGTTCTCACAACACTGAGGACCAGTCATTCGAAATGACTTCTCCATGCATTTTATGCATTGGTAAAAGCACTATGATGAAAAGTGTGATATGTTTTCAGGTATCTCCTATACTAATAGAGCCACATGCTCACCGGTTTGCCACATGATGTAGGCCTATGGACTGAACAAGAAACCACCAAAAATTTTAACCAGTCATCGTTCTCACAACACTGAGGACCAGTCATTCGAAATGACTTCTCCATGCATTTTATGCATTGGTAAAAGCACTATGAAGAAAAGTGTGATATGTTTTCAGGTATCTCCTATACTAATAGAGCCACATGCTCACCGGTTTGCCACATGATGTAGGCCTATGGACTGAACAAGAAACCACCAAAAATTTTAACCAGTCATCGTTCTCACAACACTGAGGACCAGTCATTCGAAATGACTTCTCCATGCATTTTATGCATTGGTAAAAGCACTATGATGAAAAGTGTGATATGTTTTCAGGTATCTCCTATACTAATAGAGCCACATGCTCACCGGTTTGCCACATGATGTAGGCCTATGGACTGAACAAGAAACCACCAAAAATTTTAACCAGTCATCGTTCTCACAACACTGAGGACCAGTCATTCGAAATGACTTCTCCATGCATTTTATGCATTGGTAAAAGCACTATGATGAAAAGTGTGATATGTTTTCAGGTATCTCCTATACTAATAGAGCCACATGCTCACCGGTTTGCCACATGATGTAGGCCTATGGACTGAACAAGAAACCACCAAAAATTTTAACCAGTCATCGTTCTCACAACACTGAGGACCAGTCATTCGAAATGACTTCTCCATGCATTTTATGCATTGGTAAAAGCACTATGAAGAAAAGTGTGATATGTTTTCAGGTATCTCCTATACTAATAGAGCCACATGCTCACCGGTTTGCCACATGATGTAGGCCTATGGACTGAACAAGAAACCACCAAAAATTTTAACCAGTCATCGTTCTCACAACACTGAGGACCAGTCATTCGAAATGACTTCTCCATGCATTTTATGCATTGGTAAAAGCACTATGAAGAAAAGTGTGATATGTTTTCAGGTATCTCCTATACTAATAGAGCCACAAGCTCACCGGTTTGCCACATGATGTAGGCCTATGGACTGAACAAGAAACCACCAAAAATTTTAACCAGTCATCGTTCTCACAACACTGAGGACCAGTCATTCGAAATGACTTCTCCATGCATTTTATGCATTGGTAAAAGCACTATGATGAAAAGTGTGATATGTTTTCAGGTATCTCCTATACTAATAGAGCCACATGCTCACCGGTTTGCCACATGATGTAGGCCTATGGACTGAACAAGAAACCACCAAAAATTTTAACCAGTCATCGTTCTCACAACACTGAGGACCAGTCATTCGAAATGACTTCTCCATGCATTTTATGCATTGGTAAAAGCACTATGATGAAAAGTGTGATATGTTTTCAGGTATCTCCTATACTAATAGAGCCACATGCTCACCGGTTTGCCACATGATGTAGGCCTATGGACTGAACAAGAAACCACCAAAAATTTTAACCAGTCATCGTTCTCACAACACTGAGGACCAGTCATTCGAAATGACTTCTCCATGCATTTTATGCATTGGTAAAAGCACTATGATGAAAAGTGTGATATGTTTTCAGGTATCTCCTATACTAATAGAGCCACATGCTCACCGGTTTGCCACATGATGTAGGCCTATGGACTGAACAAGAAACCACCAAAAATTTTAACCAGTCATCGTTCTCACAACACTGAGGACCAGTCATTCGAAATGACTTCTCCATGCATTTTATGCATTGGTAAAAGCACTATGATGAAAAGTGTGATATGTTTTCAGGTATCTCCTATACTAATAGAGCCACATGCTCACCGGTTTGCCACATGATGTAGGCCTATGGACTGAACAAGAAACCACCAAAAATTTTAACCAGTCATCGTTCTCACAACACTGAGGACCAGTCATTCGAAATGACTTCTCCATGCATTTTATGCATTGGTAAAAGCACTATGATGAAAAGTGTGATATGTTTTCAGGTATCTCCTATACTAATAGAGCCACATGCTCACCGGTTTGCCACATGATGTAGGCCTATGGACTGAACAAGAAACCACCAAAAATTTTAACCAGTCATCGTTCTCACAACACTGAGGACCAGTCATTCGAAATGACTTCTCCATGCATTTTATGCATTGGTAAAAGCACTATGATGAAAAGTGTGATATGTTTTCAGGTATCTCCTATACTAATAGAGCCACATGCTCACCGGTTTGCCACATGATGTAGGCCTATGGACTGAACAAGAAACCACCAAAAATTTTAACCAGTCATCGTTCTCACAACACTGAGGACCAGTCATTCGAAATGACTTCTCCATGCATTTTATGCATTGGTAAAAGCACTATGATGAAAAGTGTGATATGTTTTCAGGTATCTCCTATACTAATAGAGCCACATGCTCACCGGTTTGCCACATGATGTAGGCCTATGGACTGAACAAGAAACCACCAAAAATTTTAACCAGTCATCGTTCTCACAACACTGAGGACCAGTCATTCGAAATGACTTCTCCATGCATTTTATGCATTGGTAAAAGCACTATGATGAAAAGTGTGATATGTTTTCAGGTATCTCCTATACTAATAGAGCCACATGCTCACCGGTTTGCCACATGATGTAGGCCTATGGACTGAACAAGAAACCACCAAAAATTTTAACCAGTCATCGTTCTCACAACACTGAGGACCAGTCATTCGAAATGACTTCTCCATGCATTTTATGCATTGGTAAAAGCACTATGATGAAAAGTGTGATATGTTTTCAGGTATCTCCTATACTAATAGAGCCACATGCTCACCGGTTTGCCACATGATGTAGGCCTATGGACTGAACAAGAAACCACCAAAAATTTTAACCAGTCATCGTTCTCACAACACTGAGGACCAGTCATTCGAAATGACTTCTCCATGCATTTTATGCATTGGTAAAAGCACTATGATGAAAAGTGTGATATGTTTTCAGGTATCTCCTATACTAATAGAGCCACATGCTCACCGGTTTGCCACATGATGTAGGCCTATGGACTGAACAAGAAACCACCAAAAATTTTAACCAGTCATCGTTCTCACAACACTGAGGACCAGTCATTCGAAATGACTTCTCCATGCATTTTATGCATTGGTAAAAGCACTATGATGAAAAGTGTGATATGTTTTCAGGTATCTCCTATACTAATAGAGCCACATGCTCACCGGTTTGCCACATGATGTAGGCCTATGGACTGAACAAGAAACCACCAAAAATTTTAACCAGTCATCGTTCTCACAACACTGAGGACCAGTCATTCGAAATGACTTCTCCATGCATTTTATGCATTGGTAAAAGCACTATGATGAAAAGTGTGATATGTTTTCAGGTATCTCCTATACTAATAGAGCCACATGCTCACCGGTTTGCCACATGATGTAGGCCTATGGACTGAACAAGAAACCACCAAAAATTTTAACCAGTCATCGTTCTCACAACACTGAGGACCAGTCATTCGAAATGACTTCTCCATGCATTTTATGCATTGGTAAAAGCACTATGATGAAAAGTGTGATATGTTTTCAGGTATCTCCTATACTAATAGAGCCACATGCTCACCGGTTTGCCACATGATGTAGGCCTATGGACTGAACAAGAAACCACCAAAAATTTTAACCAGTCATCGTTCTCACAACACTGAGGACCAGTCATTCGAAATGACTTCTCCATGCATTTTATGCATTGGTAAAAGCACTATGATGAAAAGTGTGATATGTTTTCAGGTATCTCCTATACTAATAGAGCCACATGCTCACCGGTTTGCCACATGATGTAGGCCTATGGACTGAACAAGAAACCACCAAAAATTTTAACCAGTCATCGTTCTCACAACACTGAGGACCAGTCATTCGAAATGACTTCTCCATGCATTTTATGCATTGGTAAAAGCACTATGATGAAAAGTGTGATATGTTTTCAGGTATCTCCTATACTAATAGAGCCACATGCTCACCGGTTTGCCACATGATGTAGGCCTATGGACTGAACAAGAAACCACCAAAAATTTTAACCAGTCATCGTTCTCACAACACTGAGGACCAGTCATTCGAAATGACTTCTCCATGCATTTTATGCATTGGTAAAAGCACTATGATGAAAAGTGTGATATGTTTTCAGGTATCTCCTATACTAATAGAGCCACATGCTCACCGGTTTGCCACATGATGTAGGCCTATGGACTGAACAAGAAACCACCAAAAATTTTAACCAGTCATCGTTCTCACAACACTGAGGACCAGTCATTCGAAATGACTTCTCCATGCATTTTATGCATTGGTAAAAGCACTATGATGAAAAGTGTGATATGTTTTCAGGTATCTCCTATACTAATAGAGCCACATGCTCACCGGTTTGCCACATGATGTAGGCCTATGGACTGAACAAGAAACCACCAAAAATTTTAACCAGTCATCGTTCTCACAACACTGAGGACCAGTCATTCGAAATGACTTCTCCATGCATTTTATGCATTGGTAAAAGCACTATGATGAAAAGTGTGATATGTTTTCAGGTATCTCCTATACTAATAGAGCCACATGCTCACCGGTTTGCCACATGATGTAGGCCTATGGACTGAACAAGAAACCACCAAAAATTTTAACCAGTCATCGTTCTCACAACACTGAGGACCAGTCATTCGAAATGACTTCTCCATGCATTTTATGCATTGGTAAAAGCACTATGATGAAAAGTGTGATATGTTTTCAGGTATCTCCTATACTAATAGAGCCACATGCTCACCGGTTTGCCACATGATGTAGGCCTATGGACTGAACAAGAAACCACCAAAAATTTTAACCAGTCATCGTTCTCACAACACTGAGGACCAGTCATTCGAAATGACTTCTCCATGCATTTTATGCATTGGTAAAAGCACTATGATGAAAAGTGTGATATGTTTTCAGGTATCTCCTATACTAATAGAGCCACATGCTCACCGGTTTGCCACATGATGTAGGCCTATGGACTGAACAAGAAACCACCAAAAATTTTAACCAGTCATCGTTCTCACAACACTGAGGACCAGTCATTCGAAATGACTTCTCCATGCATTTTATGCATTGGTAAAAGCACTATGATGAAAAGTGTGATATGTTTTCAGGTATCTCCTATACTAATAGAGCCACATGCTCACCGGTTTGCCACATGATGTAGGCCTATGGACTGAACAAGAAACCACCAAAAATTTTAACCAGTCATCGTTCTCACAACACTGAGGACCAGTCATTCGAAATGACTTCTCCATGCATTTTATGCATTGGTAAAAGCACTATGATGAAAAGTGTGATATGTTTTCAGGTATCTCCTATACTAATAGAGCCACATGCTCACCGGTTTGCCACATGATGTAGGCCTATGGACTGAACAAGAAACCACCAAAAATTTTAACCAGTCATCGTTCTCACAACACTGAGGACCAGTCATTCGAAATGACTTCTCCATGCATTTTATGCATTGGTAAAAGCACTATGATGAAAAGTGTGATATGTTTTCAGGTATCTCCTATACTAATAGAGCCACATGCTCACCGGTTTGCCACATGATGTAGGCCTATGGACTGAACAAGAAACCACCAAAAATTTTAACCAGTCATCGTTCTCACAACACTGAGGACCAGTCATTCGAAATGACTTCTCCATGCATTTTATGCATTGGTAAAAGCACTATGATGAAAAGTGTGATATGTTTTCAGGTATCTCCTATACTAATAGAGCCACATGCTCACCGGTTTGCCACATGATGTAGGCCTATGGACTGAACAAGAAACCACCAAAAATTTTAACCAGTCATCGTTCTCACAACACTGAGGACCAGTCATTCGAAATGACTTCTCCATGCATTTTATGCATTGGTAAAAGCACTATGATGAAAAGTGTGATATGTTTTCAGGTATCTCCTATACTAATAGAGCCACATGCTCACCGGTTTGCCACATGATGTAGGCCTATGGACTGAACAAGAAACCACCAAAAATTTTAACCAGTCATCGTTCTCACAACACTGAGGACCAGTCATTCGAAATGACTTCTCCATGCATTTTATGCATTGGTAAAAGCACTATGATGAAAAGTGTGATATGTTTTCAGGTATCTCCTATACTAATAGAGCCACATGCTCACCGGTTTGCCACATGATGTAGGCCTATGGACTGAACAAGAAACCACCAAAAATTTTAACCAGTCATCGTTCTCACAACACTGAGGACCAGTCATTCGAAATGACTTCTCCATGCATTTTATGCATTGGTAAAAGCACTATGATGAAAAGTGTGATATGTTTTCAGGTATCTCCTATACTAATAGAGCCACATGCTCACCGGTTTGCCACATGATGTAGGCCTATGGACTGAACAAGAAACCACCAAAAATTTTAACCAGTCATCGTTCTCACAACACTGAGGACCAGTCATTCGAAATGACTTCTCCATGCATTTTATGCATTGGTAAAAGCACTATGATGAAAAGTGTGATATGTTTTCAGGTATCTCCTATACTAATAGAGCCACATGCTCACCGGTTTGCCACATGATGTAGGCCTATGGACTGAACAAGAAACCACCAAAAATTTTAACCAGTCATCGTTCTCACAACACTGAGGACCAGTCATTCGAAATGACTTCTCCATGCATTTTATGCATTGGTAAAAGCACTATGATGAAAAGTGTGATATGTTTTCAGGTATCTCCTATACTAATAGAGCCACATGCTCACCGGTTTGCCACATGATGTAGGCCTATGGACTGAACAAGAAACCACCAAAAATTTTAACCAGTCATCGTTCTCACAACACTGAGGACCAGTCATTCGAAATGACTTCTCCATGCATTTTATGCATTGGTAAAAGCACTATGATGAAAAGTGTGATATGTTTTCAGGTATCTCCTATACTAATAGAGCCACATGCTCACCGGTTTGCCACATGATGTAGGCCTATGGACTGAACAAGAAACCACCAAAAATTTTAACCAGTCATCGTTCTCACAACACTGAGGACCAGTCATTCGAAATGACTTCTCCATGCATTTTATGCATTGGTAAAAGCACTATGATGAAAAGTGTGATATGTTTTCAGGTATCTCCTATACTAATAGAGCCACATGCTCACCGGTTTGCCACATGATGTAGGCCTATGGACTGAACAAGAAACCACCAAAAATTTTAACCAGTCATCGTTCTCACAACACTGAGGACCAGTCATTCGAAATGACTTCTCCATGCATTTTATGCATTGGTAAAAGCACTATGATGAAAAGTGTGATATGTTTTCAGGTATCTCCTATACTAATAGAGCCACATGCTCACCGGTTTGCCACATGATGTAGGCCTATGGACTGAACAAGAAACCACCAAAAATTTTAACCAGTCATCGTTCTCACAACACTGAGGACCAGTCATTCGAAATGACTTCTCCATGCATTTTATGCATTGGTAAAAGCACTATGATGAAAAGTGTGATATGTTTTCAGGTATCTCCTATACTAATAGAGCCACATGCTCACCGGTTTGCCACATGATGTAGGCCTATGGACTGAACAAGAAACCACCAAAAATTTTAACCAGTCATCGTTCTCACAACACTGAGGACCAGTCATTCGAAATGACTTCTCCATGCATTTTATGCATTGGTAAAAGCACTATGATGAAAAGTGTGATATGTTTTCAGGTATCTCCTATACTAATAGAGCCACATGCTCACCGGTTTGCCACATGATGTAGGCCTATGGACTGAACAAGAAACCACCAAAAATTTTAACCAGTCATCGTTCTCACAACACTGAGGACCAGTCATTCGAAATGACTTCTCCATGCATTTTATGCATTGGTAAAAGCACTATGATGAAAAGTGTGATATGTTTTCAGGTATCTCCTATACTAATAGAGCCACATGCTCACCGGTTTGCCACATGATGTAGGCCTATGGACTGAACAAGAAACCACCAAAAATTTTAACCAGTCATCGTTCTCACAACACTGAGGACCAGTCATTCGAAATGACTTCTCCATGCATTTTATGCATTGGTAAAAGCACTATGATGAAAAGTGTGATATGTTTTCAGGTATCTCCTATACTAATAGAGCCACATGCTCACCGGTTTGCCACATGATGTAGGCCTATGGACTGAACAAGAAACCACCAAAAATTTTAACCAGTCATCGTTCTCACAACACTGAGGACCAGTCATTCGAAATGACTTCTCCATGCATTTTATGCATTGGTAAAAGCACTATGATGAAAAGTGTGATATGTTTTCAGGTATCTCCTATACTAATAGAGCCACATGCTCACCGGTTTGCCACATGATGTAGGCCTATGGACTGAACAAGAAACCACCAAAAATTTTAACCAGTCATCGTTCTCACAACACTGAGGACCAGTCATTCGAAATGACTTCTCCATGCATTTTATGCATTGGTAAAAGCACTATGATGAAAAGTGTGATATGTTTTCAGGTATCTCCTATACTAATAGAGCCACATGCTCACCGGTTTGCCACATGATGTAGGCCTATGGACTGAACAAGAAACCACCAAAAATTTTAACCAGTCATCGTTCTCACAACACTGAGGACCAGTCATTCGAAATGACTTCTCCATGCATTTTATGCATTGGTAAAAGCACTATGATGAAAAGTGTGATATGTTTTCAGGTATCTCCTATACTAATAGAGCCACATGCTCACCGGTTTGCCACATGATGTAGGCCTATGGACTGAACAAGAAACCACCAAAAATTTTAACCAGTCATCGTTCTCACAACACTGAGGACCAGTCATTCGAAATGACTTCTCCATGCATTTTATGCATTGGTAAAAGCACTATGATGAAAAGTGTGATATGTTTTCAGGTATCTCCTATACTAATAGAGCCACATGCTCACCGGTTTGCCACATGATGTAGGCCTATGGACTGAACAAGAAACCACCAAAAATTTTAACCAGTCATCGTTCTCACAACACTGAGGACCAGTCATTCGAAATGACTTCTCCATGCATTTTATGCATTGGTAAAAGCACTATGATGAAAAGTGTGATATGTTTTCAGGTATCTCCTATACTAATAGAGCCACATGCTCACCGGTTTGCCACATGATGTAGGCCTATGGACTGAACAAGAAACCACCAAAAATTTTAACCAGTCATCGTTCTCACAACACTGAGGACCAGTCATTCGAAATGACTTCTCCATGCATTTTATGCATTGGTAAAAGCACTATGATGAAAAGTGTGATATGTTTTCAGGTATCTCCTATACTAATAGAGCCACATGCTCACCGGTTTGCCACATGATGTAGGCCTATGGACTGAACAAGAAACCACCAAAAATTTTAACCAGTCATCGTTCTCACAACACTGAGGACCAGTCATTCGAAATGACTTCTCCATGCATTTTATGCATTGGTAAAAGCACTATGATGAAAAGTGTGATATGTTTTCAGGTATCTCCTATACTAATAGAGCCACATGCTCACCGGTTTGCCACATGATGTAGGCCTATGGACTGAACAAGAAACCACCAAAAATTTTAACCAGTCATCGTTCTCACAACACTGAGGACCAGTCATTCGAAATGACTTCTCCATGCATTTTATGCATTGGTAAAAGCACTATGATGAAAAGTGTGATATGTTTTCAGGTATCTCCTATACTAATAGAGCCACATGCTCACCGGTTTGCCACATGATGTAGGCCTATGGACTGAACAAGAAACCACCAAAAATTTTAACCAGTCATCGTTCTCACAACACTGAGGACCAGTCATTCGAAATGACTTCTCCATGCATTTTATGCATTGGTAAAAGCACTATGATGAAAAGTGTGATATGTTTTCAGGTATCTCCTATACTAATAGAGCCACATGCTCACCGGTTTGCCACATGATGTAGGCCTATGGACTGAACAAGAAACCACCAAAAATTTTAACCAGTCATCGTTCTCACAACACTGAGGACCAGTCATTCGAAATGACTTCTCCATGCATTTTATGCATTGGTAAAAGCACTATGATGAAAAGTGTGATATGTTTTCAGGTATCTCCTATACTAATAGAGCCACATGCTCACCGGTTTGCCACATGATGTAGGCCTATGGACTGAACAAGAAACCACCAAAAATTTTAACCAGTCATCGTTCTCACAACACTGAGGACCAGTCATTCGAAATGACTTCTCCATGCATTTTATGCATTGGTAAAAGCACTATGATGAAAAGTGTGATATGTTTTCAGGTATCTCCTATACTAATAGAGCCACATGCTCACCGGTTTGCCACATGATGTAGGCCTATGGACTGAACAAGAAACCACCAAAAATTTTAACCAGTCATCGTTCTCACAACACTGAGGACCAGTCATTCGAAATGACTTCTCCATGCATTTTATGCATTGGTAAAAGCACTATGATGAAAAGTGTGATATGTTTTCAGGTATCTCCTATACTAATAGAGCCACATGCTCACCGGTTTGCCACATGATGTAGGCCTATGGACTGAACAAGAAACCACCAAAAATTTTAACCAGTCATCGTTCTCACAACACTGAGGACCAGTCATTCGAAATGACTTCTCCATGCATTTTATGCATTGGTAAAAGCACTATGATGAAAAGTGTGATATGTTTTCAGGTATCTCCTATACTAATAGAGCCACATGCTCACCGGTTTGCCACATGATGTAGGCCTATGGACTGAACAAGAAACCACCAAAAATTTTAACCAGTCATCGTTCTCACAACACTGAGGACCAGTCATTCGAAATGACTTCTCCATGCATTTTATGCATTGGTAAAAGCACTATGATGAAAAGTGTGATATGTTTTCAGGTATCTCCTATACTAATAGAGCCACATGCTCACCGGTTTGCCACATGATGTAGGCCTATGGACTGAACAAGAAACCACCAAAAATTTTAACCAGTCATCGTTCTCACAACACTGAGGACCAGTCATTCGAAATGACTTCTCCATGCATTTTATGCATTGGTAAAAGCACTATGATGAAAAGTGTGATATGTTTTCAGGTATCTCCTATACTAATAGAGCCACATGCTCACCGGTTTGCCACATGATGTAGGCCTATGGACTGAACAAGAAACCACCAAAAATTTTAACCAGTCATCGTTCTCACAACACTGAGGACCAGTCATTCGAAATGACTTCTCCATGCATTTTATGCATTGGTAAAAGCACTATGATGAAAAGTGTGATATGTTTTCAGGTATCTCCTATACTAATAGAGCCACATGCTCACCGGTTTGCCACATGATGTAGGCCTATGGACTGAACAAGAAACCACCAAAAATTTTAACCAGTCATCGTTCTCACAACACTGAGGACCAGTCATTCGAAATGACTTCTCCATGCATTTTATGCATTGGTAAAAGCACTATGATGAAAAGTGTGATATGTTTTCAGGTATCTCCTATACTAATAGAGCCACATGCTCACCGGTTTGCCACATGATGTAGGCCTATGGACTGAACAAGAAACCACCAAAAATTTTAACCAGTCATCGTTCTCACAACACTGAGGACCAGTCATTCGAAATGACTTCTCCATGCATTTTATGCATTGGTAAAAGCACTATGATGAAAAGTGTGATATGTTTTCAGGTATCTCCTATACTAATAGAGCCACATGCTCACCGGTTTGCCACATGATGTAGGCCTATGGACTGAACAAGAAACCACCAAAAATTTTAACCAGTCATCGTTCTCACAACACTGAGGACCAGTCATTCGAAATGACTTCTCCATGCATTTTATGCATTGGTAAAAGCACTATGATGAAAAGTGTGATATGTTTTCAGGTATCTCCTATACTAATAGAGCCACATGCTCACCGGTTTGCCACATGATGTAGGCCTATGGACTGAACAAGAAACCACCAAAAATTTTAACCAGTCATCGTTCTCACAACACTGAGGACCAGTCATTCGAAATGACTTCTCCATGCATTTTATGCATTGGTAAAAGCACTATGATGAAAAGTGTGATATGTTTTCAGGTATCTCCTATACTAATAGAGCCACATGCTCACCGGTTTGCCACATGATGTAGGCCTATGGACTGAACAAGAAACCACCAAAAATTTTAACCAGTCATCGTTCTCACAACACTGAGGACCAGTCATTCGAAATGACTTCTCCATGCATTTTATGCATTGGTAAAAGCACTATGATGAAAAGTGTGATATGTTTTCAGGTATCTCCTATACTAATAGAGCCACATGCTCACCGGTTTGCCACATGATGTAGGCCTATGGACTGAACAAGAAACCACCAAAAATTTTAACCAGTCATCGTTCTCACAACACTGAGGACCAGTCATTCGAAATGACTTCTCCATGCATTTTATGCATTGGTAAAAGCACTATGATGAAAAGTGTGATATGTTTTCAGGTATCTCCTATACTAATAGAGCCACATGCTCACCGGTTTGCCACATGATGTAGGCCTATGGACTGAACAAGAAACCACCAAACATTTTAACCAGTCTTCGTTCTCACAACACTGAGGACCAGTCATTCGAAATGACTTCTCCATGCATTTTATGCATTGGTAAAAGCACTATGATGAAAAGTGTGATATGTTTTCAGGTATCTCCTATACTAATAGAGCCACATGCTCACCGGTTTGCCACATGATGTAGGCCTATGGACTGAACAAGAAACCACCAAAAATTTTAACCAGTCATCGTTCTCACAACACTGAGGACCAGTCATTCGAAATGACTTCTCCATGCATTTTATGCATTGGTAAAAGCACTATGATGAAAAGTGTGATATGTTTTCAGGTATCTCCTATACTAATAGAGCCACATGCTCACCGGTTTGCCACATGATGTAGGCCTATGGACTGAACAAGAAACCACCAAAAATTTTAACCAGTCATCGTTCTCACAACACTGAGGACCAGTCATTCGAAATGACTTCTCCATGCATTTTATGCATTGGTAAAAGCACTATGATGAAAAGTGTGATATGTTTTCAGGTATCTCCTATACTAATAGAGCCACATGCTCACCGGTTTGCCACATGATGTAGGCCTATGGACTGAACAAGAAACCACCAAAAATTTTAACCAGTCATCGTTCTCACAACACTGAGGACCAGTCATTCGAAATGACTTCTCCATGCATTTTATGCATTGGTAAAAGCACTATGATGAAAAGTGTGATATGTTTTCAGGTATCTCCTATACTAATAGAGCCACATGCTCACCGGTTTGCCACATGATGTAGGCCTATGGACTGAACAAGAAACCACCAAAAATTTTAACCAGTCATCGTTCTCACAACACTGAGGACCAGTCATTCGAAATGACTTCTCCATGCATTTTATGCATTGGTAAAAGCACTATGATGAAAAGTGTGATATGTTTTCAGGTATCTCCTATACTAATAGAGCCACATGCTCACCGGTTTGCCACATGATGTAGGCCTATGGACTGAACAAGAAACCACCAAAAATTTTAACCAGTCATCGTTCTCACAACACTGAGGACCAGTCATTCGAAATGACTTCTCCATGCATTTTATGCATTGGTAAAAGCACTATGATGAAAAGTGTGATATGTTTTCAGGTATCTCCTATACTAATAGAGCCACATGCTCACCGGTTTGCCACATGATGTAGGCCTATGGACTGAACAAGAAACCACCAAAAATTTTAACCAGTCATCGTTCTCACAACACTGAGGACCAGTCATTCGAAATGACTTCTCCATGCATTTTATGCATTGGTAAAAGCACTATGATGAAAAGTGTGATATGTTTTCAGGTATCTCCTATACTAATAGAGCCACATGCTCACCGGTTTGCCACATGATGTAGGCCTATGGACTAACAAGAAACCACCAAAAATTTTAACCAGTCATCGTTCTCACAACACTGAGGACCAGTCATTCGAAATGACTTCTCCATGCATTTTATGCATTGGTAAAAGCACTATGATGAAAAGTGTGATATGTTTTCAGGTATCTCCTATACTAATAGAGCCACATGCTCACCGGTTTGCCACATGATGTAGGCCTATGGACTGAACAAGAAACCACCAAAAATTTTAACCAGTCATCGTTCTCACAACACTGAGGACCAGTCATTCGAAATGACTTCTCCATGCATTTTATGCATTGGTAAAAGCACTATGATGAAAAGTGTGATATGTTTTCAGGTATCTCCTATACTAATAGAGCCACATGCTCACCGGTTTGCCACAAGATGTAGGCCTATGGACTGAACAGAAACCACCAAAAATTTTAACCAGTCATCGTTCTCACAACACTGAGGACCAGTCATTCGAAATGACTTCTCCGTGCATTTTATGCATTGGTAATAGCACTATGATGAAAAGTGTGATATGTTTTCAGGTATCTCCTATACTAATAGAGCCACATGCTCACCGGTTTGCCACATGATGTAGGCCTTTGGACTGAACAAGAAACCACCAAAAATTTTAACCAGTCATCGTTCTCACAACACTGAGGACCAGTCATTCGAAATGACTTCTCCATGCATTTTATGCATTGGTAAAAGCACTATGATGAAAAGTGTGATATGTTTTCAGGTATCTCCTATACTAATAGAGCCACATGCTCACCGGTTTGCCACATGATGTAGGCCTATGGACTGAACAAGAAACCACCAAAAATTTTAACCAGTCATCGTTCTCACAACACTGAGGACCAGTCATTCGAAATGACTTCTCCATGCATTTTATGCATTGGTAAAAGCACTATGATGGAAAGTGTGATATGTTTTCAGGTATCTCCTATATTAATAGAGCCACATGCTCACCGGTTTGCCACATGATGTAAGCCTATGGACTGAACAAGAAACCACCAAAAATTTTAACCAGTCCATCGTTCTCACAACACTGAGGACCAGTCATTCGAAATGACTTCTCCATGCATTTTATGCATTGGTAAAAGCACTATGATGAAAAGTGTGATATGTTTTCAGGTATCTCCTATACTAATAGAGCCACATGCTCACCGGTTTGCCACATGATGTAGGCCTATGGACTGAACAAGAAACCACCAAAAATTTTAACCAGTCATCGTTCTCACAACACTGAGGACCAGTCATTCGAAATGACTTCTCCATGCATTTTATGCATTGGTAAAAGCACTATGATGAAAAGTGTGATATGTTTTCAGGTATCTCCTATACTAATAGAGCCACATGCTCACCGGTTTGCCACATGATGTAGGCCTATGGACTGAACAAGAAACCACCAAAAATTTTAACCAGTCATCGTTCTCACAACACTGAGGACCAGTCATTCGAAATGACTTCTCCATGCATTTTATGCATTGGTAAAAGCACTATGATGAAAAGTGTGATATGTTTTCAGGTATCTCCTATACTAATAGAGCCACATGCTCACCGGTTTGCCACATGATGTAGGCCTATGGACTGAACAAGAAACCACCAAAAATTTTAACCAGTCATCGTTCTCACAACACTGAGGACCAGTCATTCGAAATGACTTCTCCATGCATTTTATGCATTGGTAAAAGCACTATGATGAAAAGTGTGATATGTTTTCAGGTATCTCCTATACTAATAGAGCTACATGCTCACCGGTTTGCCACACGATGTAGGCCTATGGACTGAACAAGAAACCACCAAAAATTTTAACCAGTCATCGTTCTCACAACACTGAGGACCAGTCATTCGAAATGACTTCTCCATGCATTTTATGCATTGGTAAAAGCACTATGATGAAAAGTGTGATATGTTTTCAGGTATCTCCTATACTAATAGAGCCACATGCTCACCGGTTTGCCACATGATGTAGGCGTATGGACTGAACAAGAAACCACCAAAAATTTTAACCAGTCATCGTTCTCACAACACTGAGGACCAGTCATTCGAAATGACTTCTCCATGCATTTTATGCATTGGTAAAAGCACTATGATGAAAAGTGTGATATGTTTTCAGGTATCTCCTATACTAATAGAGCCACATGCTCACCGGTTTGCCACATGATGTAGGCCTATGGACTGAACAAGAAACCACCAAAAATTTTAACCAGTCATCGTTCTCACAACACTGAGGACCAGTCATTCGAAATGACTTCTCCATGCATTTTATGCATTGGTAAAAGCACTATGATGAAAAGTGTGATATGTTTTCAGGTATCTCCTATACTAATAGAGCCACATGCTCACCGGCTTGCCACATAATGTAGGCCTATGGACTGAACAAGAAACCACCAAAAATTTTAACCAGTCATCGTTCTCACAACACTGAGGACCAGTCATTCGAAATGACTTCTCCATGCATTTTATGCATTGGTAATAGCACTATGATGAAAAGTGTGATATGTTTTCAGGTATCTCCTATACTAATAGAGCCACATGCTCACCGGTTTGCCACATGATGTAGGCCTATGGACTGAACAAGAAACCACCAAAAATTTTAACCAGTCATCGTTCTCACAACACTGAGGACCAGTCATTCGAAATGACTTCTCCATGCATTTTATGCATTGGTAAAAGCACTATGATGAAAAGTGTGATATGTTTTCAGGTATCTCCTATACTAATAGAGCCACATGCTCACCGGTTTGCCACATGATGTAGGCCTATGGACTGAACAAGAAACCACCAAAAATTTTAACCAGTCATCGTTCTCACAACACTGAGGACCAGTCATTCGAAATGACTTCTCCATGCATTTTATGCATTGGTAAAAGCACTATGATGAAAAGTGTGATATGTTTTCAGGTATCTCCTATACTAATAGAGCCACATGCTCACCGGTTTGCCACATGATGTAGGCCTATGGACTGAACAAGAAACCACCAAAAATTTTAACCAGTCATCGTTCTCACAACACTGAGGACCAGTCATTCGAAATGACTTCTCCATGCATTTTATGCATTGGTAAAAGCACTATGATGAAAAGTGTGATATGTTTTCAGGTATCTCCTATACTAATAGAGCCACATGCTCACCGGTTTGCCACATGATGTAGGCCTATGGACTGAACAAGAAACCACCAAAAATTTTAACCAGTCATTGTTCTCACAACACTGAGGACCAGTCATTCGAAATGACTTCTCCATGCATTTTATGCATTGGTAAAAGCACTATGATGAAAAGTGTGATATGTTTTCAGGTATCTCCTATACTAATAGAGCCACATGCTCACCGGTTTGCCACATGATGTAGGCCTATGGACTGAACAAGAAACCACCAAACATTTTAACCAGTCATCGTTCTCACAACACTGAGGACCAGTCATTCGAAATGACTTCTCCATACATTTTATGCATTGGTAAAAGCACTATGATGAAAAGTGTGATATGTTTTCAGGTATCTCCTATACTAATAGAGCCACATGCTCACCGGTTTGCCACATGATGTAGGCCTATGGACTGAACAAGAAACCACCAAACATTTTAACCAGTCATCGTTCTCACAACACTGAGGACCAGTCATTCGAAATGACTTCTCCATGCATTTTATGCATTGGTAAAAGCACTATGATGAAAAGTGTGATATGTTTTCAGGTATCTCCTATACTAATAGAGCCACATGCTCACCGGTTTGCCACATGATGTAGGCCTATGGACTGAACAAGAAACCACCAAAAATTTTAACCAGTCATCGTTCTCACAACACTGAGGACCAGTCATTCGAAATGACTTCTCCATGCATTTTATGCATTGGTAAAAGCACTATGATGAAAAGTGTGATATGTTTTCAGGTATCTCCTATACTAATAGAGCCACATGCTCACCGGTTTGCCACATGATGTAGGCCTATGGACTGAACAAGAAACCACCAAACATTTTAACCAGTCATCGTTCTCACAACACTGAGGACCAGTCATTCGAAATGACTTCTCCATGCATTTTATGCATTGGTAAAAGCACTATGATGAAAAGTCTGATATGTTTTCAGGTATCTCCTATACTAATAGAGCCACATGCTCACCGGTTTGCCACATGATGTAGGCCTATGGACTGAACAAGAAACCACCAAAAATTTTAACCAGTCATTGTTCTCACAACACTGAGGACCAGTCATTCGAAATGACTTCTCCATGCATTTTATGCATTGGTAAAAGCACTATGATGAAAAGTGTGATATGTTTTCAGGTATCTCCTATACTAATAGAGCCACATGCTCACCGGTTTGCCACATGATGTAGGCCTATGGACTGAACAAGAAACCACCAAAAATTTTAACCAGTCATCGTTCTCACAACACTGAGGACCAGTCATTCGAAATGACTTCTCCATGCATTTTATGCATTGATAAAAGCACTATGATGAAAAGTGTGATATGTTTTCAGGTATCTCCTATACTAATAGAGCCACATGCTCACCGGTTTGCCACATGATGTAGGCCTATGGACTGAACAAGAAACCACCAAAAATTTTAACCAGTCATCGTTCTCACAACACTGAGGACCAGTCATTCGAAATGACTTCTCCATGCATTTTATGCATTGGTAAAAGCACTATGATGAAAAGTGTGATATGTTTTCAGGTATCTCCTATACTAATAGAGCCACATGCTCACCGGTTTGCCACATGATGTAGGCCTATGGACTGAACAAGAAACCACCAAAAATTTTAACCAGTCATCGTTCTCACAACACTGAGGACCAGTCATTCGAAATGACTTCTCCATGCATTTTATGCATTGGTAAAAGCACTATGATGAAAAGTGTGATATGTTTTCAGGTATCTCCTATACTAATAGAGCCACATGCTCACCGGTTTGCCACATGATGTAGGCCTATGGACTAAACAAGAAACCACCAAAAATTTTAACCAGTCATCGATCTCACAACACTGAGGACCAGTCATTCGAAATGACTTCTCCATGCATTTTATGCATTGGTAAAAGCACTATGATGAAAAGTGTGATATGTTTTCAGGTATCTCCTATACTAATAGAGCCACATGCTCACCGGTTTGCCACATGATGTAGGCCTATGGACTGAACAAGAAACCACCAAAAATTTTAACCAGTCATCGTTCTCACAACACTGAGGACCAGTCATTCGAAATGACTTCTCCATGCATTTTATGCATTGGTAAAAGCACTATGATGAAAAGTGTGATATGTTTTCAGGTATCTCCTATACTAATAGAGCCACATGCTCACCGGTTTGCCACACGATGTAGGCCTATGGACTGAACAAGAAACCACCAAAAATTTTAACCAGTCATCGTTCTCACAACACTGAGGACCAGTCATTCGAAATGACTTCTCCGTGCAGTTTATGCATTGGTAATAGCACTATGATGAAAAGTGTGATATGTTTTCAGGTATCTCCTATACTAATAGAGCCACATGCTCACCGGTTTGCCACATGATGTAGGCCTTTGGACTGAACAAGAAACCACCAAAAATTTTAACCAGTCATCGTTCTCACAACACTGAGGACCAGTCATTCGAAATGACTTCTCCATGCATTTTATGCATTGGTAAAAGCACTATGATGAAAAGTGTGATATGTTTTCAGGTATCTCCTATACTAATAGAGCCACATGCTCACCGGTTTGCCACACGATGTAGGCCTATGGACTGAACAAGAAACCACCAAAAATTTTAACCAGTCATCGTTCTCACAACACTGAGGACCAGTCATTCGAAATGACTTCTCCATGCATTTTATGCATTGGTAAAAGCACTATGATGAAAAGTGTGATGTTTTCAGGTATCTCCTATACTAATAGAGCCACATGCTCACCGGTTTGCCACACGATGTAGGCCTATGGACTGAACAAGAAACCACCAAAAATTTTAACCAGTCATCGTTCTCACAACACTGAGGACCAGTCATTCGAAATGACTTCTCCATGCATTTTATACATTGGTAAAAACACTATAATGAAAAGTGTGATATGTTTTCAGGTATCTCCTATACTAATAGAGCCACATGCTCACCGGTTTGCCACATGATGTAGGCCTATGGACTGAACAAGAAACCACCAAAAATTTTAACCAGTCATCGTTCTCACAACACTGAGGACCAGTCATTCGAAATGACTTCTCCATGCATTTTATGCATTGGTAAAAGCACTATGATGAAAAGTGTGATATGTTTTCAGGTATCTCCTATACTAATAGAGCCACAAGCTCACCGGTTTGCCACATGATGTAGGCCTATGGACTGAACAAGAAACCACCAAAAATTTTAACCAGTCATCGTTCTCACAACACTGAGGACCAGTCATTCGAAATGACTTCTCCATGCATTTTATGCATTGGTAAAAGCACTATGATGAAAAGTGTGATATGTTTTCAGGTATCTCCTATACTAATAGAGCCACATGCTCACCGGTTTGCCACATGATGTAGGCCTATGGACTGAACAAGAAACCACCAAAAATTTTAACCAGTCATCGTTCTCACAACACTGAGGACCAGTCATTCGAAATGACTTCTCCATGCACTTTATGCATTGGTAAAAGCGCTATGATGAAAAGTGTGATATGTTTTCAGGTATCTCCTATACTAATAGAGCCACATGCTCACCGGTTTGCCACATGATGTAGGCCTATGGACTGAACAAGAAACCACCAAAAATTTTAACCAGTCATCGTTCTCACAACACTGAGGACCAGTCATTCGAAATGACTTCTCCATGCATTTTATGCATTGGTAAAAGCACTATGATGAAAAGTGTGATATGTTTTCAGGTATCTCCTATACTAATAGAGCCACATGCTCACTGGTTTGCCACATGATGTAGGCCTATGGACTGAACAAGAAACCACCAAAAATTTTAACCAGTCATCGTTCTCACAACACTGAAGACCAGTCATTCGAAATGACTTCTCCATGCATTTTATGCATTGGTAAAAGCACTATGATGAAAAGTGTGATATGTTTTCAGGTATCTCCTATACTAATAGAGCCACATGCTCACCGGTTTGCCACATGATGTAGGCCTATGGTCTGAACAAGAAACCACCAAAAATTTTAACCAGTCATCGTTCTCACAACACTGAGGACCAGTCATTCGAAATGACTTCTCCATGCGTTTTATGCATTGGTAAAAGCACTATGATGAAAAGTGTGATATGTTTTCAGGTATCTCCTATACTAATAGAGCCACATGCTCACCGGTTTGCCACATGATGTAGGCCTATGGACTGAACAAGAAACCACCAAAAAATTTAACCAGTCATCATTCTCACAACACTGAGGACCAGTCATTCGAAATGACTTCTCCATGCATTTTATGCATTGGTAAAAGCACTATGATGAAAAGTGTGATATGTTTTCAGGTATCTCCTATACTAATAGAGCCACATGCTCACCGGTTTGCCACATGATGTAGGCCTATGGACTGAACAAGAAACCACCAAAAATTTTAACCAGTCATCGTTCTCACAACACTGAGGACCAGTCATTCGAAATGACTTCTCCATGCGTTTTATGCATTGGTAAAAGCACTATGATGAAAAGTGTGATATGTTTTCAGGTATCTCCTATACTAATAGAGCCACATGCTCACCGGTTTGCCACATGATGTAGGCCTATGGACTGAACAAGAAACCACCAAAAATTTTAACCAGTCATCGTTCTCACAACACTGAGGACCAGTCATTCGAAATGACTTCTCCATGCATTTTATGCATTGGTAAAAGCACTATGATGAAAAGTGTGATATGTTTTCAGGTATCTCCTATACTAATAGAGCCACATGCTCACCGGTTTGCCACATGATGTAGGCCTATGGACTGAACAAGAAACCACCAAAAATTTTAACCAGTCATCGTTCTCACAACACTGAGGACCAGTCATTCGAAATTACTTCTCCATGCATTTTATGCATTGGTAAAAGCACTATGATGAAAAGTGTGATATATGTTTTCAGGTATCTCCTATACTAATAGAGCCACATGCTCACCGGTTTGCCACATGATGTAGGCCTATGGACTGAACAAGAAACCACCAAAAATTTTAACCAGTCATCGTTCTCACAACACTGAGGACCAGTCATTCGAAATGACTTCTCCATGCATTTTATGCATTGGTAAAAGCACTATGATGAAAAGTGTGATATGTTTTCAGGTATCTCCTATACTAATAGAGACACATGCTCACCGGTTTGCCACATGATGTAGGCCTATGGACTGAACAAGAAACCACCAAAAATTTTAACCAGTCATCGTTCTCACAACACTGAGGACCAGTCATTCGAAATGACTTCTCCATGCATTTTATGCATTGGTAAAAGCACTATGATGAAAAGTGTGATATGTTTTCAGGTATCTCCTATACTAATAGAGCCACATGCTCACCGGTTTGCCACATGATGTAGGCCTATGGACTGAACAAGAAACCACCAAAAATTTTAACCAGTCATCGTTCTCACAACACTGAGGACCAGTCATTCGAAATGACTTCTCCATGCATTTTATGCATTGGTAAAAGCACTATGATGAAAAGTGTGATATGTTTTCAGGTATCTCTTATACTAATAGAGCCACATGCTCACCGGTTTGCCACATGATGTAGGCCTATAGACTGAACAAGAAACCACCAAAAATTTTAACCAGTCATCGTTCTCACAACACTGAGGACCAGTCATTCGAAATGAGTTCTCCATGCATTTTATGCATTGGTAAAAGCACTATGATGAAAAGTGTGATATGTTTTCAGGTATCTCCTATACTAATAGAGCCACATGCTCACCGGTTTGCCACATGATGTAGGCCTATGGACTGAACAAGAAACCACCAAAAATTTTAACCAGTCATCGTTCTCACAACACTGAGGACCAGTCATTCGAAATGACTTCTCCATGCATTTTATGCATTGGTAAAAGCACTATGATGAAAAGTGTGATATGTTTTCAGGTATCTCCTATACTAATAGAGACACATGCTCACCGGTTTGCCACATGATGTAGGCCTATGGACTGAACAAGAAACCACCAAAAATTTTAACCAGTCATCGTTCTCACAACACTGAGGACCAGTCATTCGAAATGACTTCTCCATGCATTTTATGCATTGGTAAAAGCACTATGATGAAAAGTGTGATATGTTTTCAGGTATCTCCTATACTAATAGAGCCACATGCTCACCGGTTTGCCACATGATGTAGGCCTATGGACTGAACAAGAAACCACCAAAAATTTTAACCAGTCATCGTTCTCACAACACTGAGGACCAGTCATTCGAAATGACTTCTCCATGCATTTTATGCATTGGTAAAAGCACTATGATGAAAAGTGTGATATGTTTTCAGGTATCTCCTATACTAATAGAGCCACATGCTCACCGGTTTGCCACATGATGTAGGCCTATGGACTGAACAAGAAACCACCAAAAATTTTAACCAGTCATTGTTCTCACAACACTGAGGACCAGTCATTCGAAATGACTTCTCCATGCATTTTATGCATTGGTAAAAGCACTATGATGAAAAGTGTGATATGTTTTCAGGTATCTCCTATACTAATAGAGCCACATGCTCACCGGTTTGCCACATGATGTAGGCCTATGGACTGAACAAGAAACCACCAAAAATTTTAACCAGTCATCGTTCTCACAACACTGAGGACCAGTCATTCGAAATGACTTCTCCATGCATTTTATGCATTGGTAAAAGCACTATGATGAAAAGTGTGATATGTTTTCAGGTATCTCCTATACTAATAGAGCCACATGCTCACCGGTTTGCCACATGATGTAGGCCTATGGACTGAACAAGAAACCACCAAAAATTTTAACCAGTCATCGTTCTCACAACACTGAGGACCAGTCATTCGAAATGACTTCTCCATGCATTTTATGCATTGGTAAAAGCACTATGATGAAAAGTGTGATATGTTTTCAGGTATCTCCTATACTAATAGAGCTACATGCTCACCGGTTTGCCACACGATGTAGGCCTATGGACTGAACAAGAAACCACCAAAAATTTTAACCAGTCATCGTTCTCACAACACTGAGGACCAGTCATTCGAAATGACTTCTCCATGCATTTTATGCATTGGTAAAAGCACTATGATGAAAAGTGTGATATGTTTTCAGGTATCTCCTATACTAATAGAGCCACATGCTCACCGGTTTGCCACATGATGTAGGCGTATGGACTGAACAAGAAACCACCAAAAATTTTAACCAGTCATCGTTCTCACAACACTGAGGACCAGTCATTCGAAATGACTTCTCCATGCATTTTATGCATTGGTAAAAGCACTATGATGAAAAGTGTGATATGTTTTCAGGTATCTCCTATACTAATAGAGCCACATGCTCACCGGTTTGCCACATGATGTAGGCCTATGGACTGAACAAGAAACCACCAAAAATTTTAACCAGTCATCGTTCTCACAACACTGAGGACCAGTCATTCGAAATGACTTCTCCATGCATTTTATGCATTGGTAAAAGCACTATGATGAAAAGTGTGATATGTTTTCAGGTATCTCCTATACTAATAGAGCCACATGCTCACCGGCTTGCCACATAATGTAGGCCTATGGACTGAACAAGAAACCACCAAAAATTTTAACCAGTCATCGTTCTCACAACACTGAGGACCAGTCATTCGAAATGACTTCTCCATGCATTTTATGCATTGGTAATAGCACTATGATGAAAAGTGTGATATGTTTTCAGGTATCTCCTATACTAATAGAGCCACATGCTCACCGGTTTGCCACATGATGTAGGCCTATGGACTGAACAAGAAACCACCAAAAATTTTAACCAGTCATCGTTCTCACAACACTGAGGACCAGTCATTCGAAATGACTTCTCCATGCATTTTATGCATTGGTAAAAGCACTATGATGAAAAGTGTGATATGTTTTCAGGTATCTCCTATACTAATAGAGCCACATGCTCACCGGTTTGCCACATGATGTAGGCCTATGGACTGAACAAGAAACCACCAAAAATTTTAACCAGTCATCGTTCTCACAACACTGAGGACCAGTCATTCGAAATGACTTCTCCATGCATTTTATGCATTGGTAAAAGCACTATGATGAAAAGTGTGATATGTTTTCAGGTATCTCCTATACTAATAGAGCCACATGCTCACCGGTTTGCCACATGATGTAGGCCTATGGACTGAACAAGAAACCACCAAAAATTTTAACCAGTCATCGTTCTCACAACACTGAGGACCAGTCATTCGAAATGACTTCTCCATGCATTTTATGCATTGGTAAAAGCACTATGATGAAAAGTGTGATATGTTTTCAGGTATCTCCTATACTAATAGAGCCACATGCTCACCGGTTTGCCACATGATGTAGGCCTATGGACTGAACAAGAAACCACCAAAAATTTTAACCAGTCATTGTTCTCACAACACTGAGGACCAGTCATTCGAAATGACTTCTCCATGCATTTTATGCATTGGTAAAAGCACTATGATGAAAAGTGTGATATGTTTTCAGGTATCTCCTATACTAATAGAGCCACATGCTCACCGGTTTGCCACATGATGTAGGCCTATGGACTGAACAAGAAACCACCAAACATTTTAACCAGTCATCGTTCTCACAACACTGAGGACCAGTCATTCGAAATGACTTCTCCATACATTTTATGCATTGGTAAAAGCACTATGATGAAAAGTGTGATATGTTTTCAGGTATCTCCTATACTAATAGAGCCACATGCTCACCGGTTTGCCACATGATGTAGGCCTATGGACTGAACAAGAAACCACCAAACATTTTAACCAGTCATCGTTCTCACAACACTGAGGACCAGTCATTCGAAATGACTTCTCCATGCATTTTATGCATTGGTAAAAGCACTATGATGAAAAGTGTGATATGTTTTCAGGTATCTCCTATACTAATAGAGCCACATGCTCACCGGTTTGCCACATGATGTAGGCCTATGGACTGAACAAGAAACCACCAAAAATTTTAACCAGTCATCGTTCTCACAACACTGAGGACCAGTCATTCGAAATGACTTCTCCATGCATTTTATGCATTGGTAAAAGCACTATGATGAAAAGTGTGATATGTTTTCAGGTATCTCCTATACTAATAGAGCCACATGCTCACCGGTTTGCCACATGATGTAGGCCTATGGACTGAACAAGAAACCACCAAACATTTTAACCAGTCATCGTTCTCACAACACTGAGGACCAGTCATTCGAAATGACTTCTCCATGCATTTTATGCATTGGTAAAAGCACTATGATGAAAAGTCTGATATGTTTTCAGGTATCTCCTATACTAATAGAGCCACATGCTCACCGGTTTGCCACATGATGTAGGCCTATGGACTGAACAAGAAACCACCAAAAATTTTAACCAGTCATTGTTCTCACAACACTGAGGACCAGTCATTCGAAATGACTTCTCCATGCATTTTATGCATTGGTAAAAGCACTATGATGAAAAGTGTGATATGTTTTCAGGTATCTCCTATACTAATAGAGCCACATGCTCACCGGTTTGCCACATGATGTAGGCCTATGGACTGAACAAGAAACCACCAAAAATTTTAACCAGTCATCGTTCTCACAACACTGAGGACCAGTCATTCGAAATGACTTCTCCATGCATTTTATGCATTGATAAAAGCACTATGATGAAAAGTGTGATATGTTTTCAGGTATCTCCTATACTAATAGAGCCACATGCTCACCGGTTTGCCACATGATGTAGGCCTATGGACTGAACAAGAAACCACCAAAAATTTTAACCAGTCATCGTTCTCACAACACTGAGGACCAGTCATTCGAAATGACTTCTCCATGCATTTTATGCATTGGTAAAAGCACTATGATGAAAAGTGTGATATGTTTTCAGGTATCTCCTATACTAATAGAGCCACATGCTCACCGGTTTGCCACATGATGTAGGCCTATGGACTGAACAAGAAACCACCAAAAATTTTAACCAGTCATCGTTCTCACAACACTGAGGACCAGTCATTCGAAATGACTTCTCCATGCATTTTATGCATTGGTAAAAGCACTATGATGAAAAGTGTGATATGTTTTCAGGTATCTCCTATACTAATAGAGCCACATGCTCACGCGTTTGCCACATGATGTAGGCCTATGGACTAAACAAGAAACCACCAAAAATTTTAACCAGTCATCGATCTCACAACACTGAGGACCAGTCCATTCGAAATGACTTCTCCATGCATTTTATGCATTGGTAAAAGCACTATGATGAAAAGTGTGATATGTTTTCAGGTATCTCCTATACTAATAGAGCCACATGCTCACCGGTTTGCCACATGATGTAGGCCTATGGACTGAACAAGAAACCACCAAAAATTTTAACCAGTCATCGTTCTCACAACACTGAGGACCAGTCATTCGAAATGACTTCTCCATGCATTTTATGCATTGTAAAAGCACTATGATGAAAAGTGTGATATGTTTTCAGGTATCTCCTATACTAATAGAGCCACATGCTCACCGGTTTGCCACACGATGTAGGCCTATGGGACTGAACAAGAAACCACCAAAAATTTAACCAGTCATCGTTCTCACAACACTGAGGACCAGTCATTCGAAATGACTTTCTCCGTGCAGTTTATGCATTGGTAATCGCACTATGATGAAAAGTGTGATATGTTTTCAGGTATCTCCTATACTAATAGAGCCACATGCTCACCGGTTTGCCACATGATGTAGGCCTTTGGGACTGAACAAGAAACCCACCAAAAATTTTAACCAGTCATCGTTCTCACAACACTGAGGACCAGTCATTCGAAATGACTTCTCCATGCATTTTATGCATTGGTAAAAGCACTATGATGAAAAAGTGTGATATGTTTTCAGGTATCTCCTATACTAATAGAGCCACATGCTCACCGGTTTGCCACACGATGTAGGCCTATGGACTGAACAAGAAACCACCAAAAATTTTAACCAGTCATCGTTCTCACAACACTGAGGACCAGTCATTCGAAATGACTTCTCCATGCATTTTATGCATTGGTAAAAGCACTATGATGAAAAGTGTGATGTTTTCAGGTATCTCCTATACTAATAGAGCCACATGCTCACCGGTTTGCCACACGATGTAGGCCTATGGACTGAACAAGAAACCACCAAAAATTTTAACCAGTCATCGTTCTCACAACACTGAGGACCAGTCATTCGAAATGACTTCTCCATGCATTTTATACATTGGTAAAAACACTATAATGAAAAGTGTGATATGTTTTCAGGTATCTCCTATACTAATAGAGCCACATGCTCACCGGTTTGCCACATGATGTAGGCCTATGGACTGAACAAGAAAACCACCCAAAAATTTTAACCAGTCATCGTTCTCACACACTGAGGACCAGTCATTCGAAATGACTTCTCCATGCATTTTATGCATTGGTAAAAGCACTATGATGAAAAGTGTGATATGTTTTCAGGTATCTCCTATACTAATAGAGCACAAGCTCACCGGTTTGCCACATGATGTAGGCCTATGGACTGAACAAGAAACCACCAAAAATTTTAACCAGTCATCGTTCTCACAACACTGAGGACCAGTCATTCGAATGACTTCTCCATGCATTTTATGCATTGGTAAAAGCACTATGATGAAAAGTGTGATATGTTTTCAGGTATCTCCTATACTAATAGAGCCACATGCTCACCGGTTTGCACATGATGTAGGCCTATGGACTGAACAAGAAACCACCAAAAATTTTAACCAGTCATCGTTCTCACAACACTGAGGACCAGTCATTCGAAATGACTTCTCCATGCACTTTATGCATTGGTAAAAGCGCTATGATGAAAAGTGTGATATGTTTTCAGGTATCTCCTATACTAATAGAGCCACATGCTCACCGGTTTGCCACATGATGTAGGCCTATGGACTGAACAAGAAACCACCAAAAATTTTAACCAGTCATCGTTCTCACAACACTGAGGACCAGTCCATTCGAAATGACTTCTCCATGCATTTTATGCATTGGTAAAAAGCACTATGATGAAAAGTGTGATATGTTTTTCAGGTATCTCCTATACTAATAGAGCCACATGCTCACTGGGTTTTGCCACATGATGTAGGCCTATGGACTGAACAAGAAACCACCAAAAATTTTAACCAGTCATCGTTCTCACAACACTGAAGACCAGTCATTCGAAATGAACTTCTCCATGCATTTTATGCATTGTAAAAGCACTATGATGAAAGTGTGATATGTTTTCAGGTATCTTCCTATACTAATAGAGCCACATGCTCACCGGTTTGCCACATGATGTAGGCCTATGGTCTGAACAAGAAACCACCAAAAATTTTAACCATTCATCGTTCTCACAACACTGAGGACCAGTCATTCGAAATGACTTCTCCATGCGTTTTATGCATTGGTAAAAGCACTATGATGAAAAGTGTGATATGTTTTCAGGTATCTCTATACTAATAGAGCCACATGCTCACCGGTTTGCCACATGATGTAGGCCTATGGACTGAACAAGAAACCACCAAAAAATTTAACCAGTCATCATTCTCACAACACTGAGGACCAGTCATTCGAATGACTTCTCCATGCATTTTATGCATTGGTAAAAGCACTATGATGAAAAGTGTGATATGTTTTCAGGTATCTCCTATACTAATAGAGCCACATGCTCACCGGTTTGCCACATGATGTAGGCCTATGGACTGAACAAGAAACCACCAAAAATTTTAAACCAGTCATCGTTCTCACAACACTGAGGACCAGTCATTCGAAATGACTTCTCCATGCGTTTTATGCATTGGTAAAAGCACTATGATGAAAAGTGTGATATGTTTTCAGGTATCTCCTATACTAATAGAGCCACATGCTCACCGGTTTGCCACATGATGTAGGCCTATGGACTGAACAAGAAACCACCAAAATTTTAACCAGTCATCGTTCTCACAACACTGAGGACCAGTCATTCGAAATGACTTCTCCATGCATTTTTATGCATTGGTAAAAGCACTATGATGAAAAGTGTGATATGTTTTCAGGTATCTCCTATACTAATAGAGCCACATGCTCACCGGTTTGCCACATGATGTAGGCCTATGGACTGAACAAGAAACCACCAAAAATTTTAACCAGTTCATCGTTCTCACAACACTGAGGACCAGTCATTCGAAATTACTTCTCCATGCATTTTATGCATTGGTAAAAGCACTATGATGAAAAGTGTGATATATGTTTTCAGGTATCTCCTATACTAATAGAGCCACATGCTCACCGGTTTGCCACATGATGTAGGCCTATGGACTGAAACATGAAACCACCAAAAATTTTAACCAGTCATCGTTCTCACAACACTGAGGACCAGTCATTCGAAATGACTTCTCCATGCATTTTATGCATTGTAAAAGCACTATGATGAAAAGTGTGATATGTTTTCAGGTATCTCCTATACTAATAGAGACACATGCTCACCGGTTTGCCACATGATGTAGGCCTATGGACTGAACAAGAAACCACCAAAAATTTTAACCAGTCATCGTTCTCACAACACTGAGGACCAGTCATTCGAAATGACTTCTCCATGCATTTTATGCATTGGTAAAAGCACTATGATGAAAAGTGTGATATGTTTTCAGGTATCTCCTATACTAATAGAGCCACATGCTCACCGGTTTGCCACATGATGTAGGCCTATGGACTGAACAAGAACCACCACAAAAATTTTAACCAGTCATCGTTCTCACAACACTGAGGACCAGTCATTCGAAATGACTTCTCCATGCATTTTATGCATTGGTAAAAGCACTATGATGAAAAGTGTGATATGTTTTCAGGGTATCTCTATACTAATAGAGCCACATGCTCACCGGTTTGCCACATGATGTAGGCCTATAGACTGAACAAGAAACCACCAAAAATTTTAACCAGTCATCGTTCTCACAACACTGAGGACCAGTCATTCGAAATGAGTTCTCCATGCATTTTATGCATTGGGTAAAAGCACTATGATGAAAAGTGTGATATGTTTTCAGGTATCTCCTATACTAATAAGAGCCACATGCTCACCGGTTTGCCACATGATGTAGGCCTATGGACTGAACAAGAACCACCAAAAATTTTAACCAGTCATCGTTCTCACAACACTGAGGACCAGTCATTCCGAAATGACTTCTCCATGCATTTTATGCATTGGTAAAAGCACTATGATGAAAAGTGTGATATGTTTTCAGGTATCTCCTATACTAATAGAGACACATGCTCACCGGTTTGCACATGATGTAGGCCTATGGACTGAACAAGAAACCACCAAAAATTTTAACCAAGTCATCGTTCTCACAACACTGAGGACCAGTCATTCGAAATGACTTCTCCATGCATTTTATGCATTGTAAAAGCACTATGATGAAAAAGTGTGATATGTTTTCAGGTATCTCCTATACTAATAGAGCCACATGCTCACCGGTTTGCCACATGATGTAGGCCTATGGACTGAACAAGAAACCACCAAAAATTTTAACCAGTCATCGTTCTCACAACACTGAGGACCAGTCATTCGAAATGACTTCTCCATGCATTTTATGCATTGGTAAAAGCACTATGATGAAAAGTGTGATATGTTTTCAGGTATCTCCTATACTAATAGAGCCACATGCTCACGCGTTTGCCACATGATGTAGGCCTATGGACTGAACAAGAAACCACCAAAAATTTTAACCAGTCATCGTTCTCACAACACTGAGGACCAGTCATTCGAAATGACTTCTCCATGCATTTTATGCATTGGTAAAAGCACTATGATGAAAAGTGTGATATGTTTTCAGGTATCTCCTATACTAATAGAGCCACATGCTCACCGGTTTGCCACATGATGTAGGCCTATGGACTGAACAAGAAACCACCAAACATTTTAACCAGTCATCGTTCTCACAACACTGAGGACCAGTCATTCGAAATGACTTCTCCATGCATTTATGCATTGGTAAAAGCACTATGATGAAAAGTGTGATATGTTTTCAGGTATCTCCTATACTAATAGAGCCACATGCTCACCGGTTTGCCACATGATGTAGGCATATGGACTGAACAAGAAACCACCAAAAATTTTAACCAGTCATCGTTCTCACAACACTGAGGACCAGTCATTCGAAATGACTTCTCCATGCATTTTATGCATTGGTAAAAGCACTATGAATGAAAAGTGTGATATGTTTTCAGGTATCTCCTATACTAATAGAGCCACATGCTCACCGTTTGCCACATGATGTAGGCCTATGGACTGAACAAGAAACCACCAAAAATTTTAACCAGTCATCGTTCTCACAACACTGAGGACCAGTCATTCGAAATGACTTCTCCATGCATTTTATGCATTGGTAAAAGCACTATGATGAAAAGTGTGATATGTTTTCAGGTATCTCCTATACTAATAGAGCCACATGCTCACCGGTTTGCCACATGATGTAGGCCTATGGACTGACCAAGAAACCACCAAAAAATTTTAACCAGTCATCGTTCTCACAACACTGAGGACCAGTCATTCGAAATGACTTCTCCATGCATTTTATGCATTGGTAAAAGCACTATGATGAAAAGTGTGATATGTTTTCAGGTATCTCCTATACTAATAGAGCCACATGCTCACCGGTTTGCCACATGATGTAGGCCTATGGACTGAACAAGAAACCACCAAAAATTTTAACCAGTCATCGTTCTCACAACACTGAGGACCAGTCATTCGAAATGACTTCTCCATGCGTTTTATGCATTGGTAAAAGCACTATGATGAAAAGTGTGATATGTTTTCAGGTATCTCCTATACTAATAGAGCCACATGCTCACCGGTTTGCCACATGATGTAGGCCTATGGACTGAACAAGAAACCACCAAAAATTTTAACCAGTCATCGATCTCACAACACTGAGGACCAGTCATTCGAAATGACTTCTCCATGCATTTTATGCATTGGTAAAAGCACTATGATGAAAAGTGTGATATGTTTTCAGGTATCTCCTATACTAATAGAGCCACATGCTCACCGGTTTGCCACATGATGTAGGCCTATGGACTGAACAAGAAACCACCAAAAATTTTAACCAGTCATCGTTCTCACAACACTGAGGACCAGTCATTCAAAATGACTTCTCCATGCATTTTATGCATTGGTAAAAGCACTATGATGAAAAGTGTGATATGTTTTCAGGTATCTCCTATACTAATAGAGCCACATGCTCACCGGTTTGCCACACGATGTAGGCCTATGGACTGAACAAGAAACCACCAAAAATTTTAACCAGTCATCGTTCTCACAACACTGAGGACCAGTCATTCGAAATGACTTCTCCATGCATTTTATGCATTGGTAATAGCACTATGATGAAAAGTGTGATATGTTTTCAGGTATCTCCTATACTAATAGAGCCACATGCTCACTGGTTTGCCACATGATGTAGGCCTATGGACTGAACAAGAAACCACCAAAAATTTTAACCAGTCATCGTTCTCACAACACTGAGGACCAGTCATTCGAAATGACTTCATGCATTTTATGCATTGGTAAAAGCACTATGATGAAAACTGTAATATGTTTTCAGGTATCTCCTATACTAATAGAGCCACATGCTCACCGGTTTGCCACACGATGTAGGCCTATGGACTGAACAAGAAACCACCAAAAATTTTAACCAGTCATCGTTCTCACAACACTGAGGACCAGTCATTCGAAATGACTTCTCCATGCATTTTATGCATTGGTAATAGCACTATGATGAAAAGTGTGATATGTTTTCAGGTATCTCCTATACTAATAGAGCCACATGCTCACCGGTTTGCCACATGATGTAGGCCTATGGACTGAACAAGAAACCACCAAAAATTTTAACCAGTCATCGTTCTCACAACACTGAGGACCAGTCATTCGAAATGACTTCTCCATGCATTTTATGCATTGGTAAAAGCACTATGATGAAAAGTGTGATATGTTTTCAGGTATCTCCTATACTAATAGAGCCACATGCTCACCGGTTTGCCACATGATGTAGGCCTATGGACTGAACAAGAAACCACCAAAAATTTTAACCAGTCATCGTTCTCACAACACTGAGGACCAGTCATTCGAAATGACTTCTCCATGCATTTTATGCATTGGTAAAAGCACTATGATGAAAAGTGTGATATGTTTTCAGGTATCTCCTATACTAATAGAGCCACATGCTCACCGGTTTGCCACATGATGTAGGCCTATGGACTGAACAAGAAACCACCAAAAATTTTAACCAGTCATCGTTCTCACAACACTGAGGACCAGTCATTCGAAATGACTTCTCCATGCATTTTATGCATTGGTAAAAGCACTATGATGAAAAGTGTGATATGTTTTCAGGTATCTCCTATACTAATAGAGCCACATGCTCACCGGTTTGCCACACGATGTAGGCCTATGGACTGAACAAGAAACCACCAAAAATTTTAACCAGTCATCGTTCTCACAACACTGAGGACCAGTCATTCGAAATGACTTCTCCATGCATTTTATGCATTGGTAAAAGCACTATGATGAAAAGTGTGATATGTTTTCAGGTATCTCCTATACTAATAGAGCCACATGCTCACCGGTTTGCCACATGATGTAGGCCTATGGACTGAACAAGAAACCACCAAAAAATTTAACCAGTCATCGTTCTCACAACACTGAGGACCAGTCATTCGAAATGACTTCTCCATGCGTTTTATGCATTGGTAAAAGCACTATGATGAAAAGTGTGATATGTTTTCAGGTATCTCCTATACTAATAGAGCCACATGCTCACCGGTTTGCCACATGATGTAGGCCTATGGACTGAACAAGAAACCACCAAAAATTTTAACCAGTCATCGTTCTCACAACACTGAGGACCAGTCATTCGAAATGACTTCTCCATGCATTTTATGCATTGGTAAAAGCACTATGATGAAAAGTGTGATATGTTTTCAGGTATCTCCTATACTAATAGAGCCACATGCTCACCGGTTTGCCACATGATGTAGGCCTATGGACTGAACAAGAAACCACCAAAAATTTTAACCAGTCATCGTTCTCACAACACTGAGGACCAGTCATTCGAAATGACTTCTCCATGCATTTTATGCATTGGTAAAAGCACTATGATGAAAAGTGTGATATGTTTTCAGGTATCTCCTATACTAATAGAGCCACATGCTCACCGGTTTGCCACATGATGTAGGCCTATGGACTGAACAAGAAACCACCAAAAATTTTAACCAGTCATCGTTCTCACAACACTGAGGACCAGTCATTCGAAATGACTTCTCCATGCATTTTATGCATTGGTAAAAGCACTATGATGAAAAGTGTGATATGTTTTCAGGTATCTCCTATACTAATAGAGCCACATGCTCACCGGTTTGCCACATGATGTAGGCCTATGGACTGAACAAGAAACCACCAAAAATTTTAACCAGTCATCGTTCTCACAACACTGAGGACCAGTCATTCGAAATGACTTCTCCATGCATTTTATGCATTGGTAAAAGCACTATGATGAAAAGTGTGATATGTTTTCAGGTATCTCCTATACTAATAGAGCCACATGCTCACCGGTTTGCCACATGATGTAGGCCTATGGACTGAACAAGAAACCACCAAAAATTTTAACCAGTCATCGTTCTCACAACACTGAGGACCAGTCATTCGAAATGACTTCTCCATGCATTTTATGCATTGGTAAAAGCACTATGATGAAAAGTGTGATATGTTTTCAGGTATCTCCTATACTAATAGAGCCACATGCTCACCGGTTTGCCACATGATGTAGGCCTATGGACTGAACAAGAAACCACCAAAAATTTTAACCAGTCATCGTTCTCA
>NW_027194258.1:0-30946 GCF_032444005.1 Ranitomeya imitator
CATAGGCCTACATCATGTGGCAAACCGGTGAGCATGTGGCTCTATTAGTATAGGAGATACCTGAAAACATATCACACTTTTCATCATAGTGCTTTTACCAATGCATAAAATGCATGGAGAAGTCATTTCGAATGACTGGTCCTCAGTGTTGTGAGAACGATGACTGGTTAAAATTTTTGGTGGTTTCTTGTTCAGTCCATAGGCCTACATCATGTGGCAAACCGGTGAGCATGTGGCTCTATTAGTATAGGAGATACCTGAAAACATATCACACTTTTCATCATAGTGCTTTTACCAATGCATAAAATGCATGGAGAAGTCATTTCGAATGACTGGTCCTCAGTGTTGTGAGAACGATGACTGGTTAAAATTTTTGGTGGTTTCTTGTTCAGTCCATAGGCCTACATCATGTGGCAAACCGGTGAGCATGTGGCTCTATTAGTATAGGAGATACCTGAAAACATATCACACTTTTCATCATAGTGCTTTTACCAATGCATAAAATGCATGGAGAAGTCATTTCGAATGACTGGTCCTCAGTGTTGTGAGAACGATGACTGGTTAAAATTTTTGGTGGTTTCTTGTTCAGTCCATAGGCCTACATCATGTGGCAAACCGGTGAGCATGTGGCTCTATTAGTATAGGAGATACCTGAAAACATATCACACTTTTCATCATAGTGCTTTTACCAATGCATAAAATGCATGGAGAAGTCATTTCGAATGACTGGTCCTCAGTGTTGTGAGAACGATGACTGGTTAAAATTTTTGGTGGTTTCTTGTTCAGTCCATAGGCCTACATCATGTGGCAAACCGGTGAGCATGTGGCTCTATTAGTATAGGAGATACCTGAAAACATATCACACTTTTCATCATAGTGCTTTTACCAATGCATAAAATGCATGGAGAAGTCATTTCGAATGACTGGTCCTCAGTGTTGTGAGAACGATGACTGGTTAAAATTTTTGGTGGTTTCTTGTTCAGTCCATAGGCCTACATCATGTGGCAAACCGGTGAGCATGTGGCTCTATTAGTATAGGAGATACCTGAAAACATATCACACTTTTCATCATAGTGCTTTTACCAATGCATAAAATGCATGGAGAAGTCATTTCGAATGACTGGTCCTCAGTGTTGTGAGAACGATGACTGGTTAAAATTTTTGGTGGTTTCTTGTTCAGTCCATAGGCCTACATCATGTGGCAAACCGGTGAGCATGTGGCTCTATTAGTATAGGAGATACCTGAAAACATATCACACTTTTCATCATAGTGCTTTTACCAATGCATAAAATGCATGGAGAAGTCATTTCGAATGACTGGTCCTCAGTGTTGTGAGAACGATGACTGGTTAAAATTTTTGGTGGTTTCTTGTTCAGTCCATAGGCCTACATCATGTGGCAAACCGGTGAGCATGTGGCTCTATTAGTATAGGAGATACCTGAAAACATATCACACTTTTCATCATAGTGCTTTTACCAATGCATAAAATGCATGGAGAAGTCATTTCGAATGACTGGTCCTCAGTGTTGTGAGAACGATGACTGGTTAAAATTTTTGGTGGTTTCTTGTTCAGTCCATAGGCCTACATCATGTGGCAAACCGGTGAGCATGTGGCTCTATTAGTATAGGAGATACCTGAAAACATATCACACTTTTCATCATAGTGCTTTTACCAATGCATAAAATGCATGGAGAAGTCATTTCGAATGACTGGTCCTCAGTGTTGTGAGAACGATGACTGGTTAAAATTTTTGGTGGTTTCTTGTTCAGTCCATAGGCCTACATCATGTGGCAAACCGGTGAGCATGTGGCTCTATTAGTATAGGAGATACCTGAAAACATATCACACTTTTCATCATAGTGCTTTTACCAATGCATAAAATGCATGGAGAAGTCATTTCGAATGACTGGTCCTCAGTGTTGTGAGAACGATGACTGGTTAAAATTTTTGGTGGTTTCTTGTTCAGTCCATAGGCCTACATCATGTGGCAAACCGGTGAGCATGTGGCTCTATTAGTATAGGAGATACCTGAAAACATATCACACTTTTCATCATAGTGCTTTTACCAATGCATAAAATGCATGGAGAAGTCATTTCGAATGACTGGTCCTCAGTGTTGTGAGAACGATGACTGGTTAAAATTTTTGGTGGTTTCTTGTTCAGTCCATAGGCCTACATCATGTGGCAAACCGGTGAGCATGTGGCTCTATTAGTATAGGAGATACCTGAAAACATATCACACTTTTCATCATAGTGCTTTTACCAATGCATAAAATGCATGGAGAAGTCATTTCGAATGACTGGTCCTCAGTGTTGTGAGAACGATGACTGGTTAAAATTTTTGGTGGTTTCTTGTTCAGTCCATAGGCCTACATCATGTGGCAAACCGGTGAGCATGTGGCTCTATTAGTATAGGAGATACCTGAAAACATATCACACTTTTCATCATAGTGCTTTTACCAATGCATAAAATGCATGGAGAAGTCATTTCGAATGACTGGTCCTCAGTGTTGTGAGAACGATGACTGGTTAAAATTTTTGGTGGTTTCTTGTTCAGTCCATAGGCCTACATCATGTGGCAAACCGGTGAGCATGTGGCTCTATTAGTATAGGAGATACCTGAAAACATATCACACTTTTCATCATAGTGCTTTTACCAATGCATAAAATGCATGGAGAAGTCATTTCGAATGACTGGTCCTCAGTGTTGTGAGAACGATGACTGGTTAAAATTTTTGGTGGTTTCTTGTTCAGTCCATAGGCCTACATCATGTGGCAAACCGGTGAGCATGTGGCTCTATTAGTATAGGAGATACCTGAAAACATATCACACTTTTCATCATAGTGCTTTTACCAATGCATAAAATGCATGGAGAAGTCATTTCGAATGACTGGTCCTCAGTGTTGTGAGAACGATGACTGGTTAAAATTTTTGGTGGTTTCTTGTTCAGTCCATAGGCCTACATCATGTGGCAAACCGGTGAGCATGTGGCTCTATTAGTATAGGAGATACCTGAAAACATATCACACTTTTCATCATAGTGCTTTTACCAATGCATAAAATGCATGGAGAAGTCATTTCGAATGACTGGTCCTCAGTGTTGTGAGAACGATGACTGGTTAAAATTTTTGGTGGTTTCTTGTTCAGTCCATAGGCCTACATCATGTGGCAAACCGGTGAGCATGTGGCTCTATTAGTATAGGAGATACCTGAAAACATATCACACTTTTCATCATAGTGCTTTTACCAATGCATAAAATGCATGGAGAAGTCATTTCGAATGACTGGTCCTCAGTGTTGTGAGAACGATGACTGGTTAAAATTTTTGGTGGTTTCTTGTTCAGTCCATAGGCCTACATCATGTGGCAAACCGGTGAGCATGTGGCTCTATTAGTATAGGAGATACCTGAAAACATATCACACTTTTCATCATAGTGCTTTTACCAATGCATAAAATGCATGGAGAAGTCATTTCGAATGACTGGTCCTCAGTGTTGTGAGAACGATGACTGGTTAAAATTTTTGGTGGTTTCTTGTTCAGTCCATAGGCCTACATCATGTGGCAAACCGGTGAGCATGTGGCTCTATTAGTATAGGAGATACCTGAAAACATATCACACTTTTCATCATAGTGCTTTTACCAATGCATAAAATGCATGGAGAAGTCATTTCGAATGACTGGTCCTCAGTGTTGTGAGAACGATGACTGGTTAAAATTTTTGGTGGTTTCTTGTTCAGTCCATAGGCCTACATCATGTGGCAAACCGGTGAGCATGTGGCTCTATTAGTATAGGAGATACCTGAAAACATATCACACTTTTCATCATAGTGCTTTTACCAATGCATAAAATGCATGGAGAAGTCATTTCGAATGACTGGTCCTCAGTGTTGTGAGAACGATGACTGGTTAAAATTTTTGGTGGTTTCTTGTTCAGTCCATAGGCCTACATCATGTGGCAAACCGGTGAGCATGTGGCTCTATTAGTATAGGAGATACCTGAAAACATATCACACTTTTCATCATAGTGCTTTTACCAATGCATAAAATGCATGGAGAAGTCATTTCGAATGACTGGTCCTCAGTGTTGTGAGAACGATGACTGGTTAAAATTTTTGGTGGTTTCTTGTTCAGTCCATAGGCCTACATCATGTGGCAAACCGGTGAGCATGTGGCTCTATTAGTATAGGAGATACCTGAAAACATATCACACTTTTCATCATAGTGCTTTTACCAATGCATAAAATGCATGGAGAAGTCATTTCGAATGACTGGTCCTCAGTGTTGTGAGAACGATGACTGGTTAAAATTTTTGGTGGTTTCTTGTTCAGTCCATAGGCCTACATCATGTGGCAAACCGGTGAGCATGTGGCTCTATTAGTATAGGAGATACCTGAAAACATATCACACTTTTCATCATAGTGCTTTTACCAATGCATAAAATGCATGGAGAAGTCATTTCGAATGACTGGTCCTCAGTGTTGTGAGAACGATGACTGGTTAAAATTTTTGGTGGTTTCTTGTTCAGTCCATAGGCCTACATCATGTGGCAAACCGGTGAGCATGTGGCTCTATTAGTATAGGAGATACCTGAAAACATATCACACTTTTCATCATAGTGCTTTTACCAATGCATAAAATGCATGGAGAAGTCATTTCGAATGACTGGTCCTCAGTGTTGTGAGAACGATGACTGGTTAAAATTTTTGGTGGTTTCTTGTTCAGTCCATAGGCCTACATCATGTGGCAAACCGGTGAGCATGTGGCTCTATTAGTATAGGAGATACCTGAAAACATATCACACTTTTCATCATAGTGCTTTTACCAATGCATAAAATGCATGGAGAAGTCATTTCGAATGACTGGTCCTCAGTGTTGTGAGAACGATGACTGGTTAAAATTTTTGGTGGTTTCTTGTTCAGTCCATAGGCCTACATCATGTGGCAAACCGGTGAGCATGTGGCTCTATTAGTATAGGAGATACCTGAAAACATATCACACTTTTCATCATAGTGCTTTTACCAATGCATAAAATGCATGGAGAAGTCATTTCGAATGACTGGTCCTCAGTGTTGTGAGAACGATGACTGGTTAAAATTTTTGGTGGTTTCTTGTTCAGTCCATAGGCCTACATCATGTGGCAAACCGGTGAGCATGTGGCTCTATTAGTATAGGAGATACCTGAAAACATATCACACTTTTCATCATAGTGCTTTTACCAATGCATAAAATGCATGGAGAAGTCATTTCGAATGACTGGTCCTCAGTGTTGTGAGAACGATGACTGGTTAAAATTTTTGGTGGTTTCTTGTTCAGTCCATAGGCCTACATCATGTGGCAAACCGGTGAGCATGTGGCTCTATTAGTATAGGAGATACCTGAAAACATATCACACTTTTCATCATAGTGCTTTTACCAATGCATAAAATGCATGGAGAAGTCATTTCGAATGACTGGTCCTCAGTGTTGTGAGAACGATGACTGGTTAAAATTTTTGGTGGTTTCTTGTTCAGTCCATAGGCCTACATCATGTGGCAAACCGGTGAGCATGTGGCTCTATTAGTATAGGAGATACCTGAAAACATATCACACTTTTCATCATAGTGCTTTTACCAATGCATAAAATGCATGGAGAAGTCATTTCGAATGACTGGTCCTCAGTGTTGTGAGAACGATGACTGGTTAAAATTTTTGGTGGTTTCTTGTTCAGTCCATAGGCCTACATCATGTGGCAAACCGGTGAGCATGTGGCTCTATTAGTATAGGAGATACCTGAAAACATATCACACTTTTCATCATAGTGCTTTTACCAATGCATAAAATGCATGGAGAAGTCATTTCGAATGACTGGTCCTCAGTGTTGTGAGAACGATGACTGGTTAAAATTTTTGGTGGTTTCTTGTTCAGTCCATAGGCCTACATCATGTGGCAAACCGGTGAGCATGTGGCTCTATTAGTATAGGAGATACCTGAAAACATATCACACTTTTCATCATAGTGCTTTTACCAATGCATAAAATGCATGGAGAAGTCATTTCGAATGACTGGTCCTCAGTGTTGTGAGAACGATGACTGGTTAAAATTTTTGGTGGTTTCTTGTTCAGTCCATAGGCCTACATCATGTGGCAAACCGGTGAGCATGTGGCTCTATTAGTATAGGAGATACCTGAAAACATATCACACTTTTCATCATAGTGCTTTTACCAATGCATAAAATGCATGGAGAAGTCATTTCGAATGACTGGTCCTCAGTGTTGTGAGAACGATGACTGGTTAAAATTTTTGGTGGTTTCTTGTTCAGTCCATAGGCCTACATCATGTGGCAAACCGGTGAGCATGTGGCTCTATTAGTATAGGAGATACCTGAAAACATATCACACTTTTCATCATAGTGCTTTTACCAATGCATAAAATGCATGGAGAAGTCATTTCGAATGACTGGTCCTCAGTGTTGTGAGAACGATGACTGGTTAAAATTTTTGGTGGTTTCTTGTTCAGTCCATAGGCCTACATCATGTGGCAAACCGGTGAGCATGTGGCTCTATTAGTATAGGAGATACCTGAAAACATATCACACTTTTCATCATAGTGCTTTTACCAATGCATAAAATGCATGGAGAAGTCATTTCGAATGACTGGTCCTCAGTGTTGTGAGAACGATGACTGGTTAAAATTTTTGGTGGTTTCTTGTTCAGTCCATAGGCCTACATCATGTGGCAAACCGGTGAGCATGTGGCTCTATTAGTATAGGAGATACCTGAAAACATATCACACTTTTCATCATAGTGCTTTTACCAATGCATAAAATGCATGGAGAAGTCATTTCGAATGACTGGTCCTCAGTGTTGTGAGAACGATGACTGGTTAAAATTTTTGGTGGTTTCTTGTTCAGTCCATAGGCCTACATCATGTGGCAAACCGGTGAGCATGTGGCTCTATTAGTATAGGAGATACCTGAAAACATATCACACTTTTCATCATAGTGCTTTTACCAATGCATAAAATGCATGGAGAAGTCATTTCGAATGACTGGTCCTCAGTGTTGTGAGAACGATGACTGGTTAAAATTTTTGGTGGTTTCTTGTTCAGTCCATAGGCCTACATCATGTGGCAAACCGGTGAGCATGTGGCTCTATTAGTATAGGAGATACCTGAAAACATATCACACTTTTCATCATAGTGCTTTTACCAATGCATAAAATGCATGGAGAAGTCATTTCGAATGACTGGTCCTCAGTGTTGTGAGAACGATGACTGGTTAAAATTTTTGGTGGTTTCTTGTTCAGTCCATAGGCCTACATCATGTGGCAAACCGGTGAGCATGTGGCTCTATTAGTATAGGAGATACCTGAAAACATATCACACTTTTCATCATAGTGCTTTTACCAATGCATAAAATGCATGGAGAAGTCATTTCGAATGACTGGTCCTCAGTGTTGTGAGAACGATGACTGGTTAAAATTTTTGGTGGTTTCTTGTTCAGTCCATAGGCCTACATCATGTGGCAAACCGGTGAGCATGTGGCTCTATTAGTATAGGAGATACCTGAAAACATATCACACTTTTCATCATAGTGCTTTTACCAATGCATAAAATGCATGGAGAAGTCATTTCGAATGACTGGTCCTCAGTGTTGTGAGAACGATGACTGGTTAAAATTTTTGGTGGTTTCTTGTTCAGTCCATAGGCCTACATCATGTGGCAAACCGGTGAGCATGTGGCTCTATTAGTATAGGAGATACCTGAAAACATATCACACTTTTCATCATAGTGCTTTTACCAATGCATAAAATGCATGGAGAAGTCATTTCGAATGACTGGTCCTCAGTGTTGTGAGAACGATGACTGGTTAAAATTTTTGGTGGTTTCTTGTTCAGTCCATAGGCCTACATCATGTGGCAAACCGGTGAGCATGTGGCTCTATTAGTATAGGAGATACCTGAAAACATATCACACTTTTCATCATAGTGCTTTTACCAATGCATAAAATGCATGGAGAAGTCATTTCGAATGACTGGTCCTCAGTGTTGTGAGAACGATGACTGGTTAAAATTTTTGGTGGTTTCTTGTTCAGTCCATAGGCCTACATCATGTGGCAAACCGGTGAGCATGTGGCTCTATTAGTATAGGAGATACCTGAAAACATATCACACTTTTCATCATAGTGCTTTTACCAATGCATAAAATGCATGGAGAAGTCATTTCGAATGACTGGTCCTCAGTGTTGTGAGAACGATGACTGGTTAAAATTTTTGGTGGTTTCTTGTTCAGTCCATAGGCCTACATCATGTGGCAAACCGGTGAGCATGTGGCTCTATTAGTATAGGAGATACCTGAAAACATATCACACTTTTCATCATAGTGCTTTTACCAATGCATAAAATGCATGGAGAAGTCATTTCGAATGACTGGTCCTCAGTGTTGTGAGAACGATGACTGGTTAAAATTTTTGGTGGTTTCTTGTTCAGTCCATAGGCCTACATCATGTGGCAAACCGGTGAGCATGTGGCTCTATTAGTATAGGAGATACCTGAAAACATATCACACTTTTCATCATAGTGCTTTTACCAATGCATAAAATGCATGGAGAAGTCATTTCGAATGACTGGTCCTCAGTGTTGTGAGAACGATGACTGGTTAAAATTTTTGGTGGTTTCTTGTTCAGTCCATAGGCCTACATCATGTGGCAAACCGGTGAGCATGTGGCTCTATTAGTATAGGAGATACCTGAAAACATATCACACTTTTCATCATAGTGCTTTTACCAATGCATAAAATGCATGGAGAAGTCATTTCGAATGACTGGTCCTCAGTGTTGTGAGAACGATGACTGGTTAAAATTTTTGGTGGTTTCTTGTTCAGTCCATAGGCCTACATCATGTGGCAAACCGGTGAGCATGTGGCTCTATTAGTATAGGAGATACCTGAAAACATATCACACTTTTCATCATAGTGCTTTTACCAATGCATAAAATGCATGGAGAAGTCATTTCGAATGACTGGTCCTCAGTGTTGTGAGAACGATGACTGGTTAAAATTTTTGGTGGTTTCTTGTTCAGTCCATAGGCCTACATCATGTGGCAAACCGGTGAGCATGTGGCTCTATTAGTATAGGAGATACCTGAAAACATATCACACTTTTCATCATAGTGCTTTTACCAATGCATAAAATGCATGGAGAAGTCATTTCGAATGACTGGTCCTCAGTGTTGTGAGAACGATGACTGGTTAAAATTTTTGGTGGTTTCTTGTTCAGTCCATAGGCCTACATCATGTGGCAAACCGGTGAGCATGTGGCTCTATTAGTATAGGAGATACCTGAAAACATATCACACTTTTCATCATAGTGCTTTTACCAATGCATAAAATGCATGGAGAAGTCATTTCGAATGACTGGTCCTCAGTGTTGTGAGAACGATGACTGGTTAAAATTTTTGGTGGTTTCTTGTTCAGTCCATAGGCCTACATCATGTGGCAAACCGGTGAGCATGTGGCTCTATTAGTATAGGAGATACCTGAAAACATATCACACTTTTCATCATAGTGCTTTTACCAATGCATAAAATGCATGGAGAAGTCATTTCGAATGACTGGTCCTCAGTGTTGTGAGAACGATGACTGGTTAAAATTTTTGGTGGTTTCTTGTTCAGTCCATAGGCCTACATCATGTGGCAAACCGGTGAGCATGTGGCTCTATTAGTATAGGAGATACCTGAAAACATATCACACTTTTCATCATAGTGCTTTTACCAATGCATAAAATGCATGGAGAAGTCATTTCGAATGACTGGTCCTCAGTGTTGTGAGAACGATGACTGGTTAAAATTTTTGGTGGTTTCTTGTTCAGTCCATAGGCCTACATCATGTGGCAAACCGGTGAGCATGTGGCTCTATTAGTATAGGAGATACCTGAAAACATATCACACTTTTCATCATAGTGCTTTTACCAATGCATAAAATGCATGGAGAAGTCATTTCGAATGACTGGTCCTCAGTGTTGTGAGAACGATGACTGGTTAAAATTTTTGGTGGTTTCTTGTTCAGTCCATAGGCCTACATCATGTGGCAAACCGGTGAGCATGTGGCTCTATTAGTATAGGAGATACCTGAAAACATATCACACTTTTCATCATAGTGCTTTTACCAATGCATAAAATGCATGGAGAAGTCATTTCGAATGACTGGTCCTCAGTGTTGTGAGAACGATGACTGGTTAAAATTTTTGGTGGTTTCTTGTTCAGTCCATAGGCCTACATCATGTGGCAAACCGGTGAGCATGTGGCTCTATTAGTATAGGAGATACCTGAAAACATATCACACTTTTCATCATAGTGCTTTTACCAATGCATAAAATGCATGGAGAAGTCATTTCGAATGACTGGTCCTCAGTGTTGTGAGAACGATGACTGGTTAAAATTTTTGGTGGTTTCTTGTTCAGTCCATAGGCCTACATCATGTGGCAAACCGGTGAGCATGTGGCTCTATTAGTATAGGAGATACCTGAAAACATATCACACTTTTCATCATAGTGCTTTTACCAATGCATAAAATGCATGGAGAAGTCATTTCGAATGACTGGTCCTCAGTGTTGTGAGAACGATGACTGGTTAAAATTTTTGGTGGTTTCTTGTTCAGTCCATAGGCCTACATCATGTGGCAAACCGGTGAGCATGTGGCTCTATTAGTATAGGAGATACCTGAAAACATATCACACTTTTCATCATAGTGCTTTTACCAATGCATAAAATGCATGGAGAAGTCATTTCGAATGACTGGTCCTCAGTGTTGTGAGAACGATGACTGGTTAAAATTTTTGGTGGTTTCTTGTTCAGTCCATAGGCCTACATCATGTGGCAAACCGGTGAGCTGTGGCTCTATTAGTATATGGAGATACCTGAAAACATATCACACTTTTCATCATAGTGCTTTTACCAATGCATAAAATGCATGGAGAAGTCATTTCGAATGACTGGTCCTCAGTGTTGTGAGAACGATGACTGGTTAAAATTTTTGGTGGTTTCTTGTTCAGTCCAGAGGCCTACAACATGTGGCAAACCGGTGAGCATGTGGCTCTATTAGTATAGGAGATACCTGAAAACATATCACACTTTTCATCATAGTGCTTTTACCAATGCATAAAATGCATGGAGAAGTCATTTCGAATGACTGGTCCTCAGTGTTGTGAGAACGATGACTGGTTAAAATTTTTGGTGGTTTCTTGTTCAGTCCATAGGCCTACATCATGTGGCAAACCGGTGAGCATGTGGCTCTATTAGTATAGGAGATACCTGAAAACATATCACACTTTTCATCATAGTGCTTTTACCAATGCATAAAATGCATGGAGAAGTCATTTCGAATGACTGGTCCTCAGTGTTGTGAGAACGATGACTGGTTAAAATTTTTGGTGGTTTCTTGTTCAGTCCATAGGCCTACATCATGTGGCAAACCGGTGAGCATGTGGCTCTATTAGTATAGGAGATACCTGAAAACATATCACACTTTTCATCATAGTGCTTTTACCAATGCATAAAATGCATGGAGAAGTCATTTCGAATGACTGGTCCTCAGTGTTGTGAGAACGATGACTGGTTAAAATTTTTGGTGGTTTCTTGTTCAGTCCATAGGCCTACATCATGTGGCAAACCGGTGAGCATGTGGCTCTATTAGTATAGGAGATACCTGAAAACATATCACACTTTTCATCATAGTGCTTTTACCAATGCATAAAATGCATGGAGAAGTCATTTCGAATGACTGGTCCTCAGTGTTGTGAGAACGATGACTGGTTAAAATTTTTGGTGGTTTCTTGTTCAGTCCATAGGCCTACATCATGTGGCAAACCGGTGAGCATGTGGCTCTATTAGTATAGGAGATACCTGAAAACATATCACACTTTTCATCATAGTGCTTTTACCAATGCATAAAATGCATGGAGAAGTCATTTCGAATGACTGGTCCTCAGTGTTGTGAGAACGATGACTGGTTAAAATTTTTGGTGGTTTCTTGTTCAGTCCATAGGCCTACATCATGTGGCAAACCGGTGAGCATGTGGCTCTATTAGTATAGGAGATACCTGAAAACATATCACACTTTTCATCATAGTGCTTTTACCAATGCATAAAATGCATGGAGAAGTCATTTCGAATGACTGGTCCTCAGTGTTGTGAGAACGATGACTGGTTAAAATTTTTGGTGGTTTCTTGTTCAGTCCATAGGCCTACATCATGTGGCAAACCGGTGAGCATGTGGCTCTATTAGTATAGGAGATACCTGAAAACATATCACACTTTTCATCATAGTGCTTTTACCAATGCATAAAATGCATGGAGAAGTCATTTCGAATGACTGGTCCTCAGTGTTGTGAGAACGATGACTGGTTAAAATTTTTGGTGGTTTCTTGTTCAGTCCATAGGCCTACATCATGTGGCAAACCGGTGAGCATGTGGCTCTATTAGTATAGGAGATACCTGAAAACATATCACACTTTTCATCATAGTGCTTTTACCAATGCATAAAATGCATGGAGAAGTCATTTCGAATGACTGGTCCTCAGTGTTGTGAGAACGATGACTGGTTAAAATTTTTGGTGGTTTCTTGTTCAGTCCATAGGCCTACATCATGTGGCAAACCGGTGAGCATGTGGCTCTATTAGTATAGGAGATACCTGAAAACATATCACACTTTTCATCATAGTGCTTTTACCAATGCATAAAATGCATGGAGAAGTCATTTCGAATGACTGGTCCTCAGTGTTGTGAGAACGATGACTGGTTAAAATTTTTGGTGGTTTCTTGTTCAGTCCATAGGCCTACATCATGTGGCAAACCGGTGAGCATGTGGCTCTATTAGTATAGGAGATACCTGAAAACATATCACACTTTTCATCATAGTGCTTTTACCAATGCATAAAATGCATGGAGAAGTCATTTCGAATGACTGGTCCTCAGTGTTGTGAGAACGATGACTGGTTAAAATTTTTGGTGGTTTCTTGTTCAGTCCATAGGCCTACATCATGTGGCAAACCGGTGAGCATGTGGCTCTATTAGTATAGGAGATACCTGAAAACATATCACACTTTTCATCATAGTGCTTTTACCAATGCATAAAATGCATGGAGAAGTCATTTCGAATGACTGGTCCTCAGTGTTGTGAGAACGATGACTGGTTAAAATTTTTGGTGGTTTCTTGTTCAGTCCATAGGCCTACATCATGTGGCAAACCGGTGAGCATGTGGCTCTATTAGTATAGGAGATACCTGAAAACATATCACACTTTTCATCATAGTGCTTTTACCAATGCATAAAATGCATGGAGAAGTCATTTCGAATGACTGGTCCTCAGTGTTGTGAGAACGATGACTGGTTAAAATTTTTGGTGGTTTCTTGTTCAGTCCATAGGCCTACATCATGTGGCAAACCGGTGAGCATGTGGCTCTATTAGTATAGGAGATACCTGAAAACATATCACACTTTTCATCATAGTGCTTTTACCAATGCATAAAATGCATGGAGAAGTCATTTCGAATGACTGGTCCTCAGTGTTGTGAGAACGATGACTGGTTAAAATTTTTGGTGGTTTCTTGTTCAGTCCATAGGCCTACATCATGTGGCAAACCGGTGAGCATGTGGCTCTATTAGTATAGGAGATACCTGAAAACATATCACACTTTTCATCATAGTGCTTTTACCAATGCATAAAATGCATGGAGAAGTCATTTCGAATGACTGGTCCTCAGTGTTGTGAGAACGATGACTGGTTAAAATTTTTGGTGGTTTCTTGTTCAGTCCATAGGCCTACATCATGTGGCAAACCGGTGAGCATGTGGCTCTATTAGTATAGGAGATACCTGAAAACATATCACACTTTTCATCATAGTGCTTTTACCAATGCATAAAATGCATGGAGAAGTCATTTCGAATGACTGGTCCTCAGTGTTGTGAGAACGATGACTGGTTAAAATTTTTGGTGGTTTCTTGTTCAGTCCATAGGCCTACATCATGTGGCAAACCGGTGAGCATGTGGCTCTATTAGTATAGGAGATACCTGAAAACATATCACACTTTTCATCATAGTGCTTTTACCAATGCATAAAATGCATGGAGAAGTCATTTCGAATGACTGGTCCTCAGTGTTGTGAGAACGATGACTGGTTAAAATTTTTGGTGGTTTCTTGTTCAGTCCATAGGCCTACATCATGTGGCAAACCGGTGAGCATGTGGCTCTATTAGTATAGGAGATACCTGAAAACATATCACACTTTTCATCATAGTGCTTTTACCAATGCATAAAATGCATGGAGAAGTCATTTCGAATGACTGGTCCTCAGTGTTGTGAGAACGATGACTGGTTAAAATTTTTGGTGGTTTCTTGTTCAGTCCATAGGCCTACATCATGTGGCAAACCGGTGAGCATGTGGCTCTATTAGTATAGGAGATACCTGAAAACATATCACACTTTTCATCATAGTGCTTTTACCAATGCATAAAATGCATGGAGAAGTCATTTCGAATGACTGGTCCTCAGTGTTGTGAGAACGATGACTGGTTAAAATTTTTGGTGGTTTCTTGTTCAGTCCATAGGCCTACATCATGTGGCAAACCGGTGAGCATGTGGCTCTATTAGTATAGGAGATACCTGAAAACATATCACACTTTTCATCATAGTGCTTTTACCAATGCATAAAATGCATGGAGAAGTCATTTCGAATGACTGGTCCTCAGTGTTGTGAGAACGATGACTGGTTAAAATTTTTGGTGGTTTCTTGTTCAGTCCATAGGCCTACATCATGTGGCAAACCGGTGAGCATGTGGCTCTATTAGTATAGGAGATACCTGAAAACATATCACACTTTTCATCATAGTGCTTTTACCAATGCATAAAATGCATGGAGAAGTCATTTCGAATGACTGGTCCTCAGTGTTGTGAGAACGATGACTGGTTAAAATTTTTGGTGGTTTCTTGTTCAGTCCATAGGCCTACATCATGTGGCAAACCGGTGAGCATGTGGCTCTATTAGTATAGGAGATACCTGAAAACATATCACACTTTTCATCATAGTGCTTTTACCAATGCATAAAATGCATGGAGAAGTCATTTCGAATGACTGGTCCTCAGTGTTGTGAGAACGATGACTGGTTAAAATTTTTGGTGGTTTCTTGTTCAGTCCATAGGCCTACATCATGTGGCAAACCGGTGAGCATGTGGCTCTATTAGTATAGGAGATACCTGAAAACATATCACACTTTTCATCATAGTGCTTTTACCAATGCATAAAATGCATGGAGAAGTCATTTCGAATGACTGGTCCTCAGTGTTGTGAGAACGATGACTGGTTAAAATTTTTGGTGGTTTCTTGTTCAGTCCATAGGCCTACATCATGTGGCAAACCGGTGAGCATGTGGCTCTATTAGTATAGGAGATACCTGAAAACATATCACACTTTTCATCATAGTGCTTTTACCAATGCATAAAATGCATGGAGAAGTCATTTCGAATGACTGGTCCTCAGTGTTGTGAGAACGATGACTGGTTAAAATTTTTGGTGGTTTCTTGTTCAGTCCATAGGCCTACATCATGTGGCAAACCGGTGAGCATGTGGCTCTATTAGTATAGGAGATACCTGAAAACATATCACACTTTTCATCATAGTGCTTTTACCAATGCATAAAATGCATGGAGAAGTCATTTCGAATGACTGGTCCTCAGTGTTGTGAGAACGATGACTGGTTAAAATTTTTGGTGGTTTCTTGTTCAGTCCATAGGCCTACATCATGTGGCAAACCGGTGAGCATGTGGCTCTATTAGTATAGGAGATACCTGAAAACATATCACACTTTTCATCATAGTGCTTTTACCAATGCATAAAATGCATGGAGAAGTCATTTCGAATGACTGGTCCTCAGTGTTGTGAGAACGATGACTGGTTAAAATTTTTGGTGGTTTCTTGTTCAGTCCATAGGCCTACATCATGTGGCAAACCGGTGAGCATGTGGCTCTATTAGTATAGGAGATACCTGAAAACATATCACACTTTTCATCATAGTGCTTTTACCAATGCATAAAATGCATGGAGAAGTCATTTCGAATGACTGGTCCTCAGTGTTGTGAGAACGATGACTGGTTAAAATTTTTGGTGGTTTCTTGTTCAGTCCATAGGCCTACATCATGTGGCAAACCGGTGAGCATGTGGCTCTATTAGTATAGGAGATACCTGAAAACATATCACACTTTTCATCATAGTGCTTTTACCAATGCATAAAATGCATGGAGAAGTCATTTCGAATGACTGGTCCTCAGTGTTGTGAGAACGATGACTGGTTAAAATTTTTGGTGGTTTCTTGTTCAGTCCATAGGCCTACATCATGTGGCAAACCGGTGAGCATGTGGCTCTATTAGTATAGGAGATACCTGAAAACATATCACACTTTTCATCATAGTGCTTTTACCAATGCATAAAATGCATGGAGAAGTCATTTCGAATGACTGGTCCTCAGTGTTGTGAGAACGATGACTGGTTAAAATTTTTGGTGGTTTCTTGTTCAGTCCATAGGCCTACATCATGTGGCAAACCGGTGAGCATGTGGCTCTATTAGTATAGGAGATACCTGAAAACATATCACACTTTTCATCATAGTGCTTTTACCAATGCATAAAATGCATGGAGAAGTCATTTCGAATGACTGGTCCTCAGTGTTGTGAGAACGATGACTGGTTAAAATTTTTGGTGGTTTCTTGTTCAGTCCATAGGCCTACATCATGTGGCAAACCGGTGAGCATGTGGCTCTATTAGTATAGGAGATACCTGAAAACATATCACACTTTTCATCATAGTGCTTTTACCAATGCATAAAATGCATGGAGAAGTCATTTCGAATGACTGGTCCTCAGTGTTGTGAGAACGATGACTGGTTAAAATTTTTGGTGGTTTCTTGTTCAGTCCATAGGCCTACATCATGTGGCAAACCGGTGAGCATGTGGCTCTATTAGTATAGGAGATACCTGAAAACATATCACACTTTTCATCATAGTGCTTTTACCAATGCATAAAATGCATGGAGAAGTCATTTCGAATGACTGGTCCTCAGTGTTGTGAGAACGATGACTGGTTAAAATTTTTGGTGGTTTCTTGTTCAGTCCATAGGCCTACATCATGTGGCAAACCGGTGAGCATGTGGCTCTATTAGTATAGGAGATACCTGAAAACATATCACACTTTTCATCATAGTGCTTTTACCAATGCATAAAATGCATGGAGAAGTCATTTCGAATGACTGGTCCTCAGTGTTGTGAGAACGATGACTGGTTAAAATTTTTGGTGGTTTCTTGTTCAGTCCATAGGCCTACATCATGTGGCAAACCGGTGAGCATGTGGCTCTATTAGTATAGGAGATACCTGAAAACATATCACACTTTTCATCATAGTGCTTTTACCAATGCATAAAATGCATGGAGAAGTCATTTCGAATGACTGGTCCTCAGTGTTGTGAGAACGATGACTGGTTAAAATTTTTGGTGGTTTCTTGTTCAGTCCATAGGCCTACATCATGTGGCAAACCGGTGAGCATGTGGCTCTATTAGTATAGGAGATACCTGAAAACATATCACACTTTTCATCATAGTGCTTTTACCAATGCATAAAATGCATGGAGAAGTCATTTCGAATGACTGGTCCTCAGTGTTGTGAGAACGATGACTGGTTAAAATTTTTGGTGGTTTCTTGTTCAGTCCATAGGCCTACATCATGTGGCAAACCGGTGAGCATGTGGCTCTATTAGTATAGGAGATACCTGAAAACATATCACACTTTTCATCATAGTGCTTTTACCAATGCATAAAATGCATGGAGAAGTCATTTCGAATGACTGGTCCTCAGTGTTGTGAGAACGATGACTGGTTAAAATTTTTGGTGGTTTCTTGTTCAGTCCATAGGCCTACATCATGTGGCAAACCGGTGAGCATGTGGCTCTATTAGTATAGGAGATACCTGAAAACATATCACACTTTTCATCATAGTGCTTTTACCAATGCATAAAATGCATGGAGAAGTCATTTCGAATGACTGGTCCTCAGTGTTGTGAGAACGATGACTGGTTAAAATTTTTGGTGGTTTCTTGTTCAGTCCATAGGCCTACATCATGTGGCAAACCGGTGAGCATGTGGCTCTATTAGTATAGGAGATACCTGAAAACATATCACACTTTTCATCATAGTGCTTTTACCAATGCATAAAATGCATGGAGAAGTCATTTCGAATGACTGGTCCTCAGTGTTGTGAGAACGATGACTGGTTAAAATTTTTGGTGGTTTCTTGTTCAGTCCATAGGCCTACATCATGTGGCAAACCGGTGAGCATGTGGCTCTATTAGTATAGGAGATACCTGAAAACATATCACACATTTCATCATAGTGCTTTTACCAATGCATAAAATGCATGGAGAAATCATTTCGAATGACTGGTCCTCAGTGTTGTGAGAACGATGACTGGTTAAAATTTTTGGTGGTTTCTTGTTCAGTCCATAGGCCTACATCATGTGGCAAACCGGTGAGCATGTGGCTCTATTAGTATAGGAGATACCTGAAAACATATCACACTTTTCATCATAGTGCTTTTACCAATGCATAAAATGCATGGAGAAGTCATTTCGAATGACTGGTCCTCAGTGTTGTGAGAACGATGACTGGTTAAATTTTTTGGTGGTTTCTTGTTCAGTCCATAGGCCTACATCATGTGGCAAACCGGTGAGCATGTGGCGCTATTAGTATAAGGAAATACCTGAAAACATATCACACTTTTCATCATAGTGCTTTTACCAATGCATAAAATGCATGGAGAAGTCATTTCGAATGACTGGTCCTCAGTGTTGTGAGAACGATGACTGGTTAAAATTTTTGGTGGTTTCTTGTTCAGTCCATAGGCCTACATCATGTGGCAAACCGGTGAGCATGTGGCTCTATTAGTATAGGAGATACCTGAAAACATATCACACTTTTCATCATAGTGCTTTACCAATGCATAAAATGCATGGAGAAGTCATTTCGAATGACTCGTCCTCAGTGTTGTGAGAACGATGACTGGTTAAAATTTTTGGTGGTTTCTTGTTCAGTCCATAGGCCTACATCATGTGGCAAACCGGTGAGCATGTGGCTCTATTAGTATAGGAGATACCTGAAAACATATCACACTTTTCATCATAGTGCTTTTACCAATGCATAAAATGCATGGAGAAGTCATTTCGAATGACTGGTCCTCAGTGTTGTGAGAACGATGACTGGTTAAAATTTTTGGTGGTTTCTTGTTCAGTCCATAGGCCTACATCATGTGGCAAACCGGTGAGCATGTGGCTCTATTAGTATAGGAGATACCTGAAAACATATCACACTTTTCATCATAGTGCTTTTACCAATGCATAAAATGCATGGAGAAGTCATTTCGAATGACTGGTCCTCAGTGTTGTGAGAACGATGACTGGTTAAATTTTTGGTGGTTTCTTGTTCAGTCCATAGGCCTACATCATGTGGCAAACCGGTGAGCATGTGGCTCTATTAGTATAGGAGATACCTGAAAACATATCACACTTTTCATCATAGTGCTTTTACCAATGCATAAAATGCATGGAGAAGTCATTTCGAATGACTGGTCCTCAGTGTTGTGAGAACGATGACTGGTTAAAATTTTTGGTGGTTTCTTGTTCAGTCCATAGGCCTACATCATGTGGCAAACCGGTGAGCATGTGGCTCTATTAGTATAGGAGATACCTGAAAACATATCACACTTTTCATCATAGTGCTTTTACCAATGCATAAAATGCATGGAGAAGTCATTTCGAATGACTGGTCCTCAGTGTTGTGAGAACGATGACTGGTTAAAATTTTTGGTGGTTTCTTGTTCAGTCCATAGGCCTACATCATGTGGCAAACCGGTGAGCATGTGGCTCTATTAGTATAGGAGATACCTGAAAACATATCACACTTTTCATCATAGTGCTTTTACCAATGCATAAAATGCATGGAGAAGTCATTTCGAATGACTGGTCCTCAGTGTTGTGAGAACGATGACTGGTTAAAATTTTTGGTGGTTTCTTGTTCAGTCCATAGGCCTACATCATGTGGCAAACCGGTGAGCATGTGGCTCTATTAGTATAGGAGATACCTGAAAACATATCACACTTTTCATCATAGTGCTTTTACCAATGCATAAAATGCATGGAGAAGTCATTTCGAATGACTGGTCCTCAGTGTTGTGAGAACGATGACTGGTTAAAATTTTTGGTGGTTTCTTGTTCAGTCCATAGGCCTACATCATGTGGCAAACCGGTGAGCATGTGGCTCTATTAGTATAGGAGATACCTGAAAACATATCACACTTTTCATCATAGTGCTTTTACCAATGCATAAAATGCATGGAGAAGTCATTTCGAATGACTGGTCCTCAGTGTTGTGAGAACGATGACTGGTTAAAATTTTTGGTGGTTTCTTGTTCAGTCCATAGGCCTACATCATGTGGCAAACCGGTGAGCATGTGGCTCTATTAGTATAGGAGATACCTGAAAACATATCACACTTTTCATCATAGTGCTTTTACCAATGCATAAAATGCATGGAGAAGTCATTTCGAATGACTGGTCCTCAGTGTTGTGAGAACGATGACTGGTTAAAATTTTTGGTGGTTTCTTGTTCAGTCCATAGGCCTACATCATGTGGCAAACCGGTGAGCATGTGGCTCTATTAGTATAGGAGATACCTGAAAACATATCACACTTTTCATCATAGTGCTTTTACCAATGCATAAAATGCATGGAGAAGTCATTTCGAATGACTGGTCCTCAGTGTTGTGAGAACGATGACTGGTTAAAATTTTTGGTGGTTTCTTGTTCAGTCCATAGGCCTACATCATGTGGCAAACCGGTGAGCATGTGGCTCTATTAGTATAGGAGATACCTGAAAACATATCACACTTTTCATCATAGTGCTTTTACCAATGCATAAAATGCATGGAGAAGTCATTTCGAATGACTGGTCCTCAGTGTTGTGAGAACGATGACTGGTTAAAATTTTTGGTGGTTTCTTGTTCAGTCCATAGGCCTACATCATGTGGCAAACCGGTGAGCATGTGGCTCTATTAGTATAGGAGATACCTGAAAACATATCACACTTTTCATCATAGTGCTTTTACCAATGCATAAAATGCATGGAGAAGTCATTTCGAATGACTGGTCCTCAGTGTTGTGAGAACGATGACTGGTTAAAATTTTTGGTGGTTTCTTGTTCAGTCCATAGGCCTACATCATGTGGCAAACCGGTGAGCATGTGGCTCTATTAGTATAGGAGATACCTGAAAACATATCACACTTTTCATCATAGTGCTTTTACCAATGCATAAAATGCATGGAGAAGTCATTTCGAATGACTGGTCCTCAGTGTTGTGAGAACGATGACTGGTTAAAATTTTTGGTGGTTTCTTGTTCAGTCCATAGGCCTACATCATGTGGCAAACCGGTGAGCATGTGGCTCTATTAGTATAGGAGATACCTGAAAACATATCACACTTTTCATCATAGTGCTTTTACCAATGCATAAAATGCATGGAGAAGTCATTTCGAATGACTGGTCCTCAGTGTTGTGAGAACGATGACTGGTTAAAATTTTTGGTGGTTTCTTGTTCAGTCCATAGGCCTACATCATGTGGCAAACCGGTGAGCATGTGGCTCTATTAGTATAGGAGATACCTGAAAACATATCACACTTTTCATCATAGTGCTTTTACCAATGCATAAAATGCATGGAGAAGTCATTTCGAATGACTGGTCCTCAGTGTTGTGAGAACGATGACTGGTTAAAATTTTTGGTGGTTTCTTGTTCAGTCCATAGGCCTACATCATGTGGCAAACCGGTGAGCATGTGGCTCTATTAGTATAGGAGATACCTGAAAACATATCACACTTTTCATCATAGTGCTTTTACCAATGCATAAAATGCATGGAGAAGTCATTTCGAATGACTGGTCCTCAGTGTTGTGAGAACGATGACTGGTTAAAATTTTTGGTGGTTTCTTGTTCAGTCCATAGGCCTACATCATGTGGCAAACCGGTGAGCATGTGGCTCTATTAGTATAGGAGATACCTGAAAACATATCACACTTTTCATCATAGTGCTTTTACCAATGCATAAAATGCATGGAGAAGTCATTTCGAATGACTGGTCCTCAGTGTTGTGAGAACGATGACTGGTTAAAATTTTTGGTGGTTTCTTGTTCAGTCCATAGGCCTACATCATGTGGCAAACCGGTGAGCATGTGGCTCTATTAGTATAGGAGATACCTGAAAACATATCACACTTTTCATCATAGTGCTTTTACCAATGCATAAAATGCATGGAGAAGTCATTTCGAATGACTGGTCCTCAGTGTTGTGAGAACGATGACTGGTTAAAATTTTTGGTGGTTTCTTGTTCAGTCCATAGGCCTACATCATGTGGCAAACCGGTGAGCATGTGGCTCTATTAGTATAGGAGATACCTGAAAACATATCACACTTTTCATCATAGTGCTTTTACCAATGCATAAAATGCATGGAGAAGTCATTTCGAATGACTGGTCCTCAGTGTTGTGAGAACGATGACTGGTTAAAATTTTTGGTGGTTTCTTGTTCAGTCCATAGGCCTACATCATGTGGCAAACCGGTGAGCATGTGGCTCTATTAGTATAGGAGATACCTGAAAACATATCACACTTTTCATCATAGTGCTTTTACCAATGCATAAAATGCATGGAGAAGTCATTTCGAATGACTGGTCCTCAGTGTTGTGAGAACGATGACTGGTTAAAATTTTTGGTGGTTTCTTGTTCAGTCCATAGGCCTACATCATGTGGCAAACCGGTGAGCATGTGGCTCTATTAGTATAGGAGATACCTGAAAACATATCACACTTTTCATCATAGTGCTTTTACCAATGCATAAAATGCATGGAGAAGTCATTTCGAATGACTGGTCCTCAGTGTTGTGAGAACGATGACTGGTTAAAATTTTTGGTGGTTTCTTGTTCAGTCCATAGGCCTACATCATGTGGCAAACCGGTGAGCATGTGGCTCTATTAGTATAGGAGATACCTGAAAACATATCACACTTTTCATCATAGTGCTTTTACCAATGCATAAAATGCATGGAGAAGTCATTTCGAATGACTGGTCCTCAGTGTTGTGAGAACGATGACTGGTTAAAATTTTTGGTGGTTTCTTGTTCAGTCCATAGGCCTACATCATGTGGCAAACCGGTGAGCATGTGGCTCTATTAGTATAGGAGATACCTGAAAACATATCACACTTTTCATCATAGTGCTTTTACCAATGCATAAAATGCATGGAGAAGTCATTTCGAATGACTGGTCCTCAGTGTTGTGAGAACGATGACTGGTTAAAATTTTTGGTGGTTTCTTGTTCAGTCCATAGGCCTACATCATGTGGCAAACCGGTGAGCATGTGGCTCTATTAGTATAGGAGATACCTGAAAACATATCACACTTTTCATCATAGTGCTTTTACCAATGCATAAAATGCATGGAGAAGTCATTTCGAATGACTGGTCCTCAGTGTTGTGAGAACGATGACTGGTTAAAATTTTTGGTGGTTTCTTGTTCAGTCCATAGGCCTACATCATGTGGCAAACCGGTGAGCATGTGGCTCTATTAGTATAGGAGATACCTGAAAACATATCACACTTTTCATCATAGTGCTTTTACCAATGCATAAAATGCATGGAGAAGTCATTTCGAATGACTGGTCCTCAGTGTTGTGAGAACGATGACTGGTTAAAATTTTTGGTGGTTTCTTGTTCAGTCCATAGGCCTACATCATGTGGCAAACCGGTGAGCATGTGGCTCTATTAGTATAGGAGATACCTGAAAACATATCACACTTTTCATCATAGTGCTTTTACCAATGCATAAAATGCATGGAGAAGTCATTTCGAATGACTGGTCCTCAGTGTTGTGAGAACGATGACTGGTTAAAATTTTTGGTGGTTTCTTGTTCAGTCCATAGGCCTACATCATGTGGCAAACCGGTGAGCATGTGGCTCTATTAGTATAGGAGATACCTGAAAACATATCACACTTTTCATCATAGTGCTTTTACCAATGCATAAAATGCATGGAGAAGTCATTTCGAATGACTGGTCCTCAGTGTTGTGAGAACGATGACTGGTTAAAATTTTTGGTGGTTTCTTGTTCAGTCCATAGGCCTACATCATGTGGCAAACCGGTGAGCATGTGGCTCTATTAGTATAGGAGATACCTGAAAACATATCACACTTTTCATCATAGTGCTTTTACCAATGCATAAAATGCATGGAGAAGTCATTTCGAATGACTGGTCCTCAGTGTTGTGAGAACGATGACTGGTTAAAATTTTTGGTGGTTTCTTGTTCAGTCCATAGGCCTACATCATGTGGCAAACCGGTGAGCATGTGGCTCTATTAGTATAGGAGATACCTGAAAACATATCACACTTTTCATCATAGTGCTTTTACCAATGCATAAAATGCATGGAGAAGTCATTTCGAATGACTGGTCCTCAGTGTTGTGAGAACGATGACTGGTTAAAATTTTTGGTGGTTTCTTGTTCAGTCCATAGGCCTACATCATGTGGCAAACCGGTGAGCATGTGGCTCTATTAGTATAGGAGATACCTGAAAACATATCACACTTTTCATCATAGTGCTTTTACCAATGCATAAAATGCATGGAGAAGTCATTTCGAATGACTGGTCCTCAGTGTTGTGAGAACGATGACTGGTTAAAATTTTTGGTGGTTTCTTGTTCAGTCCATAGGCCTACATCATGTGGCAAACCGGTGAGCATGTGGCTCTATTAGTATAGGAGATACCTGAAAACATATCACACTTTTCATCATAGTGCTTTTACCAATGCATAAAATGCATGGAGAAGTCATTTCGAATGACTGGTCCTCAGTGTTGTGAGAACGATGACTGGTTAAAATTTTTGGTGGTTTCTTGTTCAGTCCATAGGCCTACATCATGTGGCAAACCGGTGAGCATGTGGCTCTATTAGTATAGGAGATACCTGAAAACATATCACACTTTTCATCATAGTGCTTTTACCAATGCATAAAATGCATGGAGAAGTCATTTCGAATGACTGGTCCTCAGTGTTGTGAGAACGATGACTGGTTAAAATTTTTGGTGGTTTCTTGTTCAGTCCATAGGCCTACATCATGTGGCAAACCGGTGAGCATGTGGCTCTATTAGTATAGGAGATACCTGAAAACATATCACACTTTTCATCATAGTGCTTTTACCAATGCATAAAATGCATGGAGAAGTCATTTCGAATGACTGGTCCTCAGTGTTGTGAGAACGATGACTGGTTAAAATTTTTGGTGGTTTCTTGTTCAGTCCATAGGCCTACATCATGTGGCAAACCGGTGAGCATGTGGCTCTATTAGTATAGGAGATACCTGAAAACATATCACACTTTTCATCATAGTGCTTTTACCAATGCATAAAATGCATGGAGAAGTCATTTCGAATGACTGGTCCTCAGTGTTGTGAGAACGATGACTGGTTAAAATTTTTGGTGGTTTCTTGTTCAGTCCATAGGCCTACATCATGTGGCAAACCGGTGAGCATGTGGCTCTATTAGTATAGGAGATACCTGAAAACATATCACACTTTTCATCATAGTGCTTTTACCAATGCATAAAATGCATGGAGAAGTCATTTCGAATGACTGGTCCTCAGTGTTGTGAGAACGATGACTGGTTAAAATTTTTGGTGGTTTCTTGTTCAGTCCATAGGCCTACATCATGTGGCAAACCGGTGAGCATGTGGCTCTATTAGTATAGGAGATACCTGAAAACATATCACACTTTTCATCATAGTGCTTTTACCAATGCATAAAATGCATGGAGAAGTCATTTCGAATGACTGGTCCTCAGTGTTGTGAGAACGATGACTGGTTAAAATTTTTGGTGGTTTCTTGTTCAGTCCATAGGCCTACATCATGTGGCAAACCGGTGAGCATGTGGCTCTATTAGTATAGGAGATACCTGAAAACATATCACACTTTTCATCATAGTGCTTTTACCAATGCATAAAATGCATGGAGAAGTCATTTCGAATGACTGGTCCTCAGTGTTGTGAGAACGATGACTGGTTAAAATTTTTGGTGGTTTCTTGTTCAGTCCATAGGCCTACATCATGTGGCAAACCGGTGAGCATGTGGCTCTATTAGTATAGGAGATACCTGAAAACATATCACACTTTTCATCATAGTGCTTTTACCAATGCATAAAATGCATGGAGAAGTCATTTCGAATGACTGGTCCTCAGTGTTGTGAGAACGATGACTGGTTAAAATTTTTGGTGGTTTCTTGTTCAGTCCATAGGCCTACATCATGTGGCAAACCGGTGAGCATGTGGCTCTATTAGTATAGGAGATACCTGAAAACATATCACACTTTTCATCATAGTGCTTTTACCAATGCATAAAATGCATGGAGAAGTCATTTCGAATGACTGGTCCTCAGTGTTGTGAGAACGATGACTGGTTAAAATTTTTGGTGGTTTCTTGTTCAGTCCATAGGCCTACATCATGTGGCAAACCGGTGAGCATGTGGCTCTATTAGTATAGGAGATACCTGAAAACATATCACACTTTTCATCATAGTGCTTTTACCAATGCATAAAATGCATGGAGAAATCATTTCGAATGACTGGTCCTCAGTGCTGTGAGAACGATGACTGGTTAAAATTTTTGGTGGTTTCTTGTTCAGTCCATAGGCCTACATCATGTGGCAAACCGGTGAGCATGTGGCTCTATTAGTATAGGAGATACCTGAAAACATATCACACTTTTCATCATAGTGCTTTTACCAATGCATAAAATGCATGGAGAAGTCATTTCGAATGACTGGTCCTCAGTGTTGTGAGAACGATGACTGGTTAAAATTTTTGGTGGTTTCTTGTTCAGTCCATAGGCCTACATCATGTGGCAAACCGGTGAGCATGTGGCTCTATTAGTATAGGAGATACCTGAAAACATATCACACTTTTCATCATAGTGCTTTTACCAATGCATAAAATGCATGGAGAAGTCATTTCGAATGACTGGTCCTCAGTGTTGTGAGAACGATGACTGGTTAAAATTTTTGGTGGTTTCTTGTTCAGTCCATAGGCCTACATCATGTGGCAAACCGGTGAGCATGTGGCTCTATTAGTATAGGAGATACCTGAAAACATATCACACTTTTCATCATAGTGCTTTTACCAATGCATAAAATGCATGGAGAAGTCATTTCGAATGACTGGTCCTCAGTGTTGTGAGAACGATGACTGGTTAAAATTTTTGGTGGTTTCTTGTTCAGTCCATAGGCCTACATCATGTGGCAAACCGGTGAGCATGTGGCTCTATTAGTATAGGAGATACCTGAAAACATATCACACTTTTCATCATAGTGCTTTTACCAATGCATAAAATGCATGGAGAAGTCATTTCGAATGACTGGTCCTCAGTGTTGTGAGAACGATGACTGGTTAAAATTTTTGGTGGTTTCTTGTTCAGTCCATAGGCCTACATCATGTGGCAAACCGGTGAGCATGTGGCTCTATTAGTATAGGAGATACCTGAAAACATATCACACTTTTCATCATAGTGCTTTTACCAATGCATAAAATGCATGGAGAAGTCATTTCGAATGACTGGTCCTCAGTGTTGTGAGAACGATGACTGGTTAAAATTTTTGGTGGTTTCTTGTTCAGTCCATAGGCCTACATCATGTGGCAAACCGGTGAGCATGTGGCTCTATTAGTATAGGAGATACCTGAAAACATATCACACTTTTCATCATAGTGCTTTTACCAATGCATAAAATGCATGGAGAAGTCATTTCGAATGACTGGTCCTCAGTGTTGTGAGAACGATGACTGGTTAAAATTTTTGGTGGTTTCTTGTTCAGTCCATAGGCCTACATCATGTGGCAAACCGGTGAGCATGTGGCTCTATTAGTATAGGAGATACCTGAAAACATATCACACTTTTCATCATAGTGCTTTTACCAATGCATAAAATGCATGGAGAAGTCATTTCGAATGACTGGTCCTCAGTGTTGTGAGAACGATGACTGGTTAAAATTTTTGGTGGTTTCTTGTTCAGTCCATAGGCCTACATCATGTGGCAAACCGGTGAGCATGTGGCTCTATTAGTATAGGAGATACCTGAAAACATATCACACTTTTCATCATAGTGCTTTTACCAATGCATAAAATGCATGGAGAAGTCATTTCGAATGACTGGTCCTCAGTGTTGTGAGAACGATGACTGGTTAAAATTTTTGGTGGTTTCTTGTTCAGTCCATAGGCCTACATCATGTGGCAAACCGGTGAGCATGTGGCTCTATTAGTATAGGAGATACCTGAAAACATATCACACTTTTCATCATAGTGCTTTTACCAATGCATAAAATGCATGGAGAAGTCATTTCGAATGACTGGTCCTCAGTGTTGTGAGAACGATGACTGGTTAAAATTTTTGGTGGTTTCTTGTTCAGTCCATAGGCCTACATCATGTGGCAAACCGGTGAGCATGTGGCTCTATTAGTATAGGAGATACCTGAAAACATATCACACTTTTCATCATAGTGCTTTTACCAATGCATAAAATGCATGGAGAAGTCATTTCGAATGACTGGTCCTCAGTGTTGTGAGAACGATGACTGGTTAAAATTTTTGGTGGTTTCTTGTTCAGTCCATAGGCCTACATCATGTGGCAAACCGGTGAGCATGTGGCTCTATTAGTATAGGAGATACCTGAAAACATATCACACTTTTCATCATAGTGCTTTTACCAATGCATAAAATGCATGGAGAAGTCATTTCGAATGACTGGTCCTCAGTGTTGTGAGAACGATGACTGGTTAAAATTTTTGGTGGTTTCTTGTTCAGTCCATAGGCCTACATCATGTGGCAAACCGGTGAGCATGTGGCTCTATTAGTATAGGAGATACCTGAAAACATATCACACTTTTCATCATAGTGCTTTTACCAATGCATAAAATGCATGGAGAAGTCATTTCGAATGACTGGTCCTCAGTGTTGTGAGAACGATGACTGGTTAAAATTTTTGGTGGTTTCTTGTTCAGTCCATAGGCCTACATCATGTGGCAAACCGGTGAGCATGTGGCTCTATTAGTATAGGAGATACCTGAAAACATATCACACTTTTCATCATAGTGCTTTTACCAATGCATAAAATGCATGGAGAAGTCATTTCGAATGACTGGTCCTCAGTGTTGTGAGAACGATGACTGGTTAAAATTTTTGGTGGTTTCTTGTTCAGTCCATAGGCCTACATCATGTGGCAAACCGGTGAGCATGTGGCTCTATTAGTATAGGAGATACCTGAAAACATATCACACTTTTCATCATAGTGCTTTTACCAATGCATAAAATGCATGGAGAAGTCATTTCGAATGACTGGTCCTCAGTGTTGTGAGAACGATGACTGGTTAAAATTTTTGGTGGTTTCTTGTTCAGTCCATAGGCCTACATCATGTGGCAAACCGGTGAGCATGTGGCTCTATTAGTATAGGAGATACCTGAAAACATATCACACTTTTCATCATAGTGCTTTTACCAATGCATAAAATGCATGGAGAAGTCATTTCGAATGACTGGTCCTCAGTGTTGTGAGAACGATGACTGGTTAAAATTTTTGGTGGTTTCTTGTTCAGTCCATAGGCCTACATCATGTGGCAAACCGGTGAGCATGTGGCTCTATTAGTATAGGAGATACCTGAAAACATATCACACTTTTCATCATAGTGCTTTTACCAATGCATAAAATGCATGGAGAAGTCATTTCGAATGACTGGTCCTCAGTGTTGTGAGAACGATGACTGGTTAAAATTTTTGGTGGTTTCTTGTTCAGTCCATAGGCCTACATCATGTGGCAAACCGGTGAGCATGTGGCTCTATTAGTATAGGAGATACCTGAAAACATATCACACTTTTCATCATAGTGCTTTTACCAATGCATAAAATGCATGGAGAAGTCATTTCGAATGACTGGTCCTCAGTGTTGTGAGAACGATGACTGGTTAAAATTTTTGGTGGTTTCTTGTTCAGTCCATAGGCCTACATCATGTGGCAAACCGGTGAGCATGTGGCTCTATTAGTATAGGAGATACCTGAAAACATATCACACTTTTCATCATAGTGCTTTTACCAATGCATAAAATGCATGGAGAAGTCATTTCGAATGACTGGTCCTCAGTGTTGTGAGAACGATGACTGGTTAAAATTTTTGGTGGTTTCTTGTTCAGTCCATAGGCCTACATCATGTGGCAAACCGGTGAGCATGTGGCTCTATTAGTATAGGAGATACCTGAAAACATATCACACTTTTCATCATAGTGCTTTTACCAATGCATAAAATGCATGGAGAAGTCATTTCGAATGACTGGTCCTCAGTGTTGTGAGAACGATGACTGGTTAAAATTTTTGGTGGTTTCTTGTTCAGTCCATAGGCCTACATCATGTGGCAAACCGGTGAGCATGTGGCTCTATTAGTATAGGAGATACCTGAAAACATATCACACTTTTCATCATAGTGCTTTTACCAATGCATAAAATGCATGGAGAAGTCATTTCGAATGACTGGTCCTCAGTGTTGTGAGAACGATGACTGGTTAAAATTTTTGGTGGTTTCTTGTTCAGTCCATAGGCCTACATCATGTGGCAAACCGGTGAGCATGTGGCTCTATTAGTATAGGAGATACCTGAAAACATATCACACTTTTCATCATAGTGCTTTTACCAATGCATAAAATGCATGGAGAAGTCATTTCGAATGACTGGTCCTCAGTGTTGTGAGAACGATGACTGGTTAAAATTTTTGGTGGTTTCTTGTTCAGTCCATAGGCCTACATCATGT